>NC_058133.1:489172737-489192375 GCF_016433145.1 Gracilinanus agilis | reverse complement strand
CTTCCTTCCTTCCTTCCTTCCTCTCTATATATATATTAATTTTATTTTTATACACACACATACATACACATATACATTATTTCTTAATCCAATGGCAGTGTAGGGTTCAAGGAAGAAAGACAAGGAGAACAAGATTGTTCCAGAAGACTATTTGATAACAGGTGTTAGGCCAGCTTCTAGCTGGTTACCTTAGAGGGCAAGGATGGAAGGCTGCCCCCACTACTGAGATGGTGGTTAGGGTCCAGAAAGAGCACGGCTCCAGGGCTTCCTTCACCCCTCTGCTTTTTCTTAGGGCCAGAAAACCTGGCCGGCTCCCCGGACCAGAAATGACGTCACACCCACTTAAAAAACCAGCACTGCAACATTCCAGAGAAAGCCCAGATGGGATTCAGTTTAAATGCCCTGAGAGAGATGTGGTTGAACAACAAAACAAGACAATCTCAATTAGAACACAGGGATTAGCTGTCATTTAAACCCTGCTATAGAGAATGGACTTGGAATGCAAGCTAGTGGTTGTGAAGACCCAAACGTATTAATTTTGATGTCTGAATCAGAAAGCTCACGGAAGAGCTCTTTGCAGGCC
Source organism: Gracilinanus agilis (assembly GCF_016433145.1). Taxonomy (NCBI): domain Eukaryota; kingdom Metazoa; phylum Chordata; class Mammalia; order Didelphimorphia; family Didelphidae; genus Gracilinanus; species Gracilinanus agilis. The sequence continues at coordinate 489,191,792 of NC_058133.1, read as the reverse complement.
GGATCAGCCCATTCTGATGATTCTCTTGGGCACAAGCAGGCTGATTGGAAATGAGAAACGCATGCATGTGCACAGCGCTTGCCAAGATTCGCCACTGCCCTGGTTAATGGTCTCCTTCAATCTGGCAGGGCTTTCTAAAGTACACTGAACACTTGAGAAAATAGCTCTTAACGGATCATTTTAGTGCGTGTCTGACCTCACTTTGCCTCACCTTCTAAGGAATTCAGCTGTGATGAATTTCCCCACCTCTGTTTCTGCTGCTCTAATTTTCTCCCATCCTTCAAGTTATCTTTAAAAAAAAAAAAAACTCAGCCATTCTGCCTTTATGCAAAATAGAGGATGCTACCATCAGGAGAGGGTAGGAAGCTCTCTGAGTGACTGACTACTATAATTTGGGAATTATTTAGACTCACAAACCCAGATGTTACCTTTTGAGCCTCGTGATCTACCCCTTGCCTTTTAGGAAAGTGAACGACTAGCTGGCACGCCTGGGTGGCTGCCTCTCCATGTGCTAAGCATCCCTGGAGACAAGAGATAGCCACTGTCTTGTGGCAGCTTATTCCAGGGCTTAATCTATCTTATGGAAAATGAGTTCTTTCTTATTTCGTCCCCTGCTTCTGTAAGACCTCCCAACAAAGACAGCTCATGAACTCTTCTGTCCTTAGGCGATGGCTCTGTGGATTGCTGGGGCCAAAAGATTCATTCCCCGAGGACTGAGCCTCTGTTGGGGAGTCTTGTACACCCCACCATATGAAGCCTCGGATAGTACACGCAGAATTTGTCTCTGGGGCTCAATCTGGCCTGGGGGGACCTGAGAAAGAGAGAGAGAAAGCTGGTGATCCATGTGGATGGCCTTTGAGAGCGCAGCGCCACTCCTATAACGCAATGAGGCTGTGAGGAATAAATAACGGCAAACACTCAGGTAGCATTTTAAAGTTTGTTAAGCTCTTGACACCGTTCTTCCTTATTTGATCCAATTATATTACAGGAGGCACCCGGGAGACATTTGGTTTCTCTCTCTCGCCTCATGCCATCCTCTCATCCATTAAACTCCCCCATCATCCCTTTCATCAGGTCCCTTCTCTCCATTTGCACCCAGCTACCACCCTTCTTCGGGTCCTTCTCACCGGAAGACTATTACAACAGCCTCCTCATTGGCCTCTCTGACTCCAGTCTCTCAAGTGTCCCAATCTGCCCTCCATACAGCCGGCGGAAGGATTTTCCCAAAGGGCAAGTCTGATCCCGTCCATCCCCTACTCAACAAACTCCAGTGCCTCCCTCTTAACTATGGAATCAAAATCAAATCATCCTGTTTGGCATTCAAAGCCCTTTATAACCTGGCTTCTGCCTACCTTTTGTGGCCTTATTATACACGATTCTGGTCACTCCGTGTGGCTAGAGCACAGAATGTGTGCTAAGCCAGATTTCTAAGGGCCTTAAATCCCTTCTTTTATTAAAATTCTTGCTGTGACTTCTACCCGCTTCCCTTGTCTCATTCTTCCCCGAAGATGATCTATCAAGTACCGGTTCCTGGTTCAAAGCACAAACTTCCCTTTTACACAGTGGTTACAGTGCTGTACTTGGAGTCAGAAGGAATTGAGTTCAAATCAGACACTTACAGGATATCTTGGGCAGTCACTTAACCTGTCTGCCTCAGTTTTTTCAACTATAAAATGGGGATAACCAAAGTACCTACCTCCTAGGGTTGTTGGGAAGATCGTAAACAGGATAACAGTTGCAATATACTCTTAGCACAGTCTGGCATATAGATATGTGATTAATAAATGCTTATCCTCTTCCTGTTTTCTCATCTATAAAATGGGATAAGCATAGGGATTTGTATTTCATGAAATGAAATAATACAGGTAAAGTTCTCGCAAATTGTAAAGCCCTAGACGGATGTGAGCAGTTACTGAAAAGACTGAATATACTGCTGACAAGCAGCTTGGCATTCGATGCCATGGGAGGGATCCTGAAGATTCCACGAGGGAGCATGGGGATAGCCAGGGTGGAGCTCGAATGTTCTCTCTCAGAAAGCTAATTAAGGCCCACACTGGGCACCCTGGCTTGTCCTAGGTCCTTCCCATTTTTAAAAATGAAAAGATCTACAGGGTCATGGACATACTAGAAGGGCTACTGAGTCCAGCTCAGTGATGGCAGCTGGTAATGAATATGTACTGGTCAGAGGGCAGAGCAATAAATTCTTTCCAAAGCCTTACTTTATAGAGGACTCAACTTTCCTGCTAATCCTCATTTTCCATCAGTTGCTAGGTTTGGAGACCCAGTGACCTCCCTCTCCTTTTCCCTCTCCCTCTTTTAGCTTTATTTTGTGTGCTGTTTTTCCTCGAGATTGAAAGCTCCTTGAGGGCAGGAACTGTCTTTCTTTTTTTTTTTTAACATGTATCCCCAGAGATGCACAGCATCCAGCACCCAGCAGATGATTAATCAATGTTTACTGACTACTGATTATTGACTCATCCCTTGGAGCCCCAGTGCATTATTAGAAAAGAGGTTGGGCAAAGCTTGGGCTTTCCCCCAGATACTTCAAAGTCCAGTAACAACTCAGAGGAAAAAGCCACCTACTCTCCCATCTGATTCTTTGACATCATCAATTAGCTGATTTGCTTATTGCTGTACTAGAAGATGGAGAGAAGGGGCTTCTTCTCCCATGCCAAATAGGTTGTTCAACACATATGTCTTTTATAGAACATAGAACTAACACACACACACTCTCTCTCTCTCTCTCCTCTAAAACAGAAGAGCAAGGGGGCTGGGAAAGCAGGATTAAGTGACCTACCCAGGGTCACACAGCAGGAAGTGCCTGAAATCATATTTGAATCCAGGTCCTCCCAATTCCAGACCTGACACTGTGCCACCTAGCCACCCCCATATTTATACTTCCTGATATACTTTTCCAATACATACAGATTTAAAAGATATACCTTACAATGCAATAAACCCAGTCATTAGGATCGACGTCTTTACATTGTAGCTCTATAGATTTGCTTTTTTCTTTACCCAAGAAAGTTCAATTTGGGCTTAGCACTTGGTTCTGACAAAGATCCCTGCTTCAGTTCCTTGACATTCTGGTCAGGATGACTAAAGCCTTAAAAAGTTGGAGGAATTTAGCTGGGGATGAGCCAGTCAAGTCAGCCAGCCAAGCCTGGCTACATCAGATACTAGAAGTCTTACAAGCTCTGATAGAGATCAGGAGATCCACCATCCATTTGAATAAGGACAAGGAAAAAAAAAAAAGGCCCAACTGACTTCCTGGAGACCCAGCTCAAGAGTGGCCTTCAGCAAGAGGCTCTCCCCAGTGTACACGTCATCTGTGAATCTTGTCTAGACCTCGTTAAGTACATGTTGTCTTCTTCCCATTAGGACCCAAGTTTCTTGAGGTCAGGACATGATTTTACATTTTCCCCTCTATCTTAGCACCTCAAACAGTGCTTGGCACAGAGTAAGCTTGTAATAAATACCTGCAGATTAATAAAATTACCCCCAAAAGACAATGATCCTGATTCATATCTCTGTGGCTTGGAACAGCCAAGTTATTCTCAGTACCTGATTGTTTCTCTTCCTCAGGCGTCTGGGGGATGACCCTGATGCTTGCCCCAATGGAAGGTGCCTCCAATGGAACACAAAGCCCAACCGTTTATAAACCTCCACCATTTGGGGAACTGGTCCGGTTTTTAGGCTAGCTGCCTCTCTAGCAAAGGGACAACCCATTCATTCGTTGAGTGGTGGAAACTGGAAAAAAGGGATTTCTGGGAAGACTGCCTCAAGTTGGTGAAAATCAAAAGGATGACAAGATGGGTGGGACCATCCAAAAGGGAAATAGGGGCTATCGAGTTACTTGCAAAGTCTCAACTCCTCCTCTCTTGGCGGCTGGTTCTGGTTAGCTATTCAAAGGCTGTGGTCTGAGCCATCGGCCTAGGAATGCTGGCCAGAGAAAAGCTGGGACTCTTTAAATAACCCCTTTAAACAAGGACCCAAGTATCCAGAGGACCAGTGAGGGGGAACTGATCAATTCTGTTCAAAATGCAAACTAGGAGACGGAAGTCACAAATTCATCGGAATCAGGGGATGCCCACAGATACCCCGGAAAAATGCAACCTCAGTCATTTCTGAAGCAGCCTCTGCTCTTGAGGATGACCCAGAATGTCCCTCTTGCTGGGAGGATTTGATCTTACACTTGACTGGGGGGGGAGGCGAGGGGTGTCTCAGCTCTTGTTTCTCAACAGCTGCTGTAAATCTGCAGGATCAAGCCAAAGCTAACACAGATGTGGGGCTCCTTCAGATGGACCAGCTGATGCTTTTCCGGCAAATGCTGAAGTGTATCCGGTCGCTGGGTGCTGGCTAAATGATATATTCTGTTGTCTGCAGGCAGCCACTGAGAAGCGGACCCTCAAAACGTGTCTCTGCTATCTCCAAGCAAATGCGTCCAAAGAGCATCATTTACTCAGTTGGATGGCTCCCCGGTTCTAAAGCCCTCCTGCCACTAATACCTTTTACTAAATTCCTTGGCATCATCACTCTACGCTTCAGTCTCAAGGGGCAAATGATAGGCAATCACTACTCAGGCATTAAACACTTTGCTGTCAAAACATGACACTAAATTGGGAACCTAGCCCTTCACTGGAATGGCTTTCGAGGCCCATGCCCACTATATATTTTTTGTGCTAGAGGCCCTTGCTAGTCAGCCAAGGGCCATTTCCCAAAAGGCTTAGTTATTCAATATACTTTTGGGGAAGGATAATAACATCACCATCTCGGAGCTGGAAGGAACCTTAGAAGGCATTTAGTCCCATCTCTTTATGCTACAGAAGAGGAAACTGAGGCTGGGAAAGATTAAATCACCTGCCCAGGGCACTCTGGTAGTAACAAAGGCAGGGCTCAAGCCCAGCTGAGTTCAGTCTTCTTTGTTAAGCAGACTCCTGGCTAGTCTTTAGATGCACTGCTCTCTTGGCTACACTATTCCACTGAGCTATTAAAAATGCCTCAAGGAATGCAAATTAAAACAACTCTGAGGTACCACCTCACACCTATCAGATTGGCTAAAATGATGGTAAAGGAAAATGTTAAATGTTGGAGGGGATGTGGTGAAATTGGGACACTAATGCATTGCTGGTGGAGTTGTGAACTGATCTAATCATTCCGGAGGACAATTTGGAATTATGCCCCAAGGGCTATAAAAGAATGCGTACCCTTTGATCCAGTGATACCACTAATGGGTCTCTATCCCAAAGAAATAAAAAAAAAATGGGAAAGGTTCTATTTGTACAAAAATATTTATAGCTGCACTTTTTGTGGTGGCAAAGAATTGGAAACTAAAGGGATGAGGACAATTGGGGAACAAATTGTGGTATGTGACAGTGAGGAAATACCATTATGCTATGAAGAATGATGAACAGGATGATTTCAGAAAAAAGCTGGAAAGACTTCCATGAACTGATGCAGAGTGAAATAAGCAGAACCAGGAGAACATTGTACACAGTAACTGAAATGTTGTGGGATGATCAAATGTGACAGACTTTGCTACTAATAGCAATACAATGATTCAGGACAATTCTGAGGACTTGGGATGAAGAATGCTATCCTTCTCCAGAGAAAGAACTGTTGGAGTCAGAATGCAGACTATTTTTCACTTGGGTTTTTTTTTGGGGGGTGGGAGGGTCATGTTTTGGAATTTTGGTTTTACAAGATTATTCACTTATAAAATGGAAAAAAAATGTCTCATGGTAGCCTAACCAAGAAGACTCCTCTTGTCCCACGATCCTGCTCCTAGGTATGATGGCTCAAGGAGATTAGAGACACAAAAGTCCACTTTTTGTGTTAGCAAAGAATGGTAAACAAAGTGGATGTATCAACTGGGAAATGGCTCAACACACTGCAGTGCTTAAATGTGCTAAGCTGTGTGAAAACATGAACATGGGCATACTGAGAAGCAAGAGGAGACGACTGGAACTGAGGCAGAACCAGGAAAATGTATAAATAGAAATTTTGTACCTTTAAACTACATCTTCCAGCATCCCTTTCCTCTTTTATCCCCACCTTGCGTGCTTACGTTGTATAGATAAAAGTTAGCCGTAAGTCTGCTTCTCACTCTCTTTTTTCCGCGTGTGCATCGGGGAAAGGTGGCTTTACTCAGGCTTTTATTTTTGTCTTTTTATTTTCTTTTACTTCAAGTTGTTATCAATGAATCTTATTAAATATAATACTTGGAGTACTTGGATATTAATTTTTAATCTTACAAAAGCTTGAGTTAAGGACTACAGGGGAGACAGCTACAAAAACCAATATTGTGAAATTATAATCACTAAGCCTGGCCCCAAAGAAGAGAGTGGAGGAGGATGTACCTCCCTCATGTCTTTGAAGAGATGAGGTACGGGGCCCTGGGCAATATGGTGGATTTGGACCACAGGCCACACAGCTTCATGGAACTACTTTCCCTCTCAATTTTATTTTTTGTTATATAGTAAATGGCTCTCAGGGGGAGGATGGGAGAGAACATATATTCAGTAACGTGGATAATATAAAAACAGAAGATAGCAATAATAAATTAATAAAAATTTAAAAAAAAAGAGAGAGATTGGCCAAAAAACCCAACCAAACAAAGTAGCCTAGTGTTGATCAAATAGTCCTTCAAGTGGTCGAGGCAGCTGGTGGCACAGTGGATAGCATGCTGGGTCTAAAGGCAGGAAGATCTGAGTACAAACTGAGCTTTAGCATATTATTGGCTGTGTGACCCTGGGAAAATTGCTTAATTTCTTTTTTGTCTCAGTTTCTGCATCTGTAAAATGGGGATAATAATAGTAGCTACCTACCAGGCTTGTTGTGAGGTTCACATGTGTTAGAAGTTGTAAAGTACTTACTTAGAACAGTGCTTAGTTCATAGTAAGTTGCCAGATAAATGTTAGTTCTTATTATTAGGGCATAGCAGCATCACTAGGTAACAGTGGATTAAAATACCTTCTACTGGCATGGCCTCTTCCTACATCCTCCTGACTTTCTTCTAGACTTTATATTAGATGAATATGTAGAATTGACTAGGTCATGGAATGAGGAAAAAGACAGATTCAAGTCTATTCCAGCTGGTGTGACCTTAGGCAAGTCACTTTGCTCTCTACAACTTGTTTTTTTTCATCTTTAAATGGTCTCTGAGGTCCCTTCCTATGACAGTAGCTCTGAAGCTAGCAGAGTCTTCAGAAGCCATTGAGTCCAACCCCTTCAATTTATAGATAATGTCCCAACAAGGCATGTGACTGGCCCAGGGTCACTTGGCTATGAAGAGGTAGAGCTGGGTTTTAATACAGATTCTCTGACTACAAATTCAACGATTTCCCAGCGATGCTAGGAAAAAGCCAGACTGAGCCATTATTAGTACCAGACATCAAATGAACAGCTTCTGGAGGCAACATTGCAAAATGGACAGAAAACTGGCTTTGAGGCAGAGGAGCTAGCTTCGAATCCTGGCTTTGTGACTTACTCCCTCTGGGTGATTCTGAGCAGGCCACTGCCTTCTCTGGGTCTGCAAAATGAGAAGGATGAGGTCTGGGCTTCTACCTCTGCCCAGGGAGCCTGTGATTGATGGCGGCGAAGGGGGCAGTCTGAGCTATCAGGCTTTCCCATTCATTCACTGACTGTTCAAAGAATGGCTGCTCTGGGCAATCAGAAGGCGAGGGAAGGGAGATGACTTGTTCTCCCTGATTCCTGTGGTTAGACAAAGGACTACGTGGCTCGAGACTTCTCTGCTACTCAGCATGGGATTAAAGGGGGAAGAACAGGCTAGTTTTAGCAGGTTACCAAAAAAGAAATCCTGGCTCCTTTCTCTTGCTCTTTGTCCAAGGCTCCAAACATTTCAGGTTTTCTTTTCTTTTTCTTTTTTCCCCCAAACTCTCACCTTCTGACTTGGAATCTATATTGATTCCAAGGCAGAAAAGTGGTAAGGGCTAGGCGATGGGGGTTAAGTGACTTGCCCAGGGTCACACAGCCAGGCAGTGTCTAAAACCAGATCTGAACCTAGTTCTCTTGACTCTAGGCCTGACGCTCTATCCACTGGGCTCCCATCTTGGGATTTCTAAGTGAGCTTACAATCGGCAGGCAGTGATAATACTATATAAACCAGATTGAATCACCAGCCAGCACCAAGAGGGGGAAAGGGAGGGAGATAAGTTTGATTCTATAACTTAGGAAACTTGTGTGGAAATTTGTCATTACATGTAATTGCTAAAAATAATTAATTATTTTGATTATAATTAATTAATGATAATTATTAATAATAATTTAATTTTTAAAAAATTAAACATAATCAGCATGCAGTTGGGTAAGGAAGAAGAACCCAAAGAGAATATAAAGAGTCCTTTTCTCATAACCAGGGTAGAAATAGCCCCGAAGGCTGAATGAAATCCAGGTTTTACCAGAAGACTTAAATATTCTCCCTCTGAGGGCACCTACCTCCCAGTTAGTTAGTAAGGTATTAAAAAGAAACGAACCCCAAAAACCCAGCTCACTTAGGTTAAATCGAGATCAAGCATTTATTCAAGCACCTGATACGGAGGGTAGAGTGCTGCATCTGGAGTCAGAAAGGCCTGAGTTCAAATTCTTCCTCAGCCTCACTGGCTATGAGGTCCCAGGCAAGTCACTGGATAGGCTTCCATTTCCTTTTCAGTAAACCGAGTTAGACTTAATGACTTTTATAATTCTTTCTGGCTCTATCCGGGTTTTTCCTGATAAATGCCCACTTTGTGAAAGGTCCTGTGCTAGAAATACAAAACTAGAGAGGACACACCACAGACCGTTCTCAAGGAATTCAGTGGAAGGGGGAAGAGAGAGCAGGACACAAAGAGCTGTTATGGAAAGATGGATGTCCTAAATGCAAAGGAGGGAGAATTCTCAGTTGGGGGGGTGAAAGTGGCTGGTGGTAGCAGCTGAGATGAGCCCTGACGGGATAAATTTCAACAGGTGGAGATGGAAAGGGAATGGCAACCCTGTCAAAGAGCCTGTAGTATGGCTTGAGGGGAGATGGGAGAGGGCAGGGGAAGAACGGTGGAAGCGAGGATCCCAGCTTAGCTCGAGCCCTGGCAGTACATGTGAGTGGGGCTAGGAGGAAACCCAGTGAAGTCAAGGCTCAGAATGCCCAAAGCTATGTTTCAGTTCTGAAAAAAAGGGGGAGCATCACTACACGTTTGGAGGTGATGAGATCAGAAAGCTGTATTTAAAAGATGATCTGGGTGCTGAAGTGAAGAAGGGAGATGGGGCACACCAGAGGCAGAAAGAGCCTTACTTTCTGGGAGGCCAGAACTACAGGTATCCCTTCTACATTAGCATTTTCCCCATCACAGGTTCGCTATAGCATGGGTCCTGTAGTGAATATTTTTCAGCCGATCTGAAAGAAAACAAAGAGGCAAAGGTCCAGGCCAATAACAGGTTTATTGAGAGAGACCAGCGTCTAGTCTAAGACCCCTCAATGAGAGTTTTCTTCTTTTTTTATACCCTATAATTCATTCATATAAATCATTCAAGATTTCACCTAAAAAAAAAAAACCAAAAAAAAAAAAATAAAAAACAACAAAAAAAAAGATTTCACCTCAAAAGTCAACCACCAATCCTAGGTCCTGATGCATGGGAGGTCTCTTAAGGAGCAATGGGTGGGGAGATCCATTTGGGATGAATGACAGGAGATCCATTTAGGAACAATTCATGAGAGGTCCACTTAGGATCAATGGGCAGGAGGTATGTTTTCTAGGGATGATTGGGTGCTGCCTTCTTGAAGAGGCATCTCTGCCTTTTCTTGAGTCTTGGTTGGTTGGGATGGCCTTCAACATGCTCTACTGGGTCACTACCTCGTAGTCACGAGAGGTCCAAAGACACCCTCACTCCTCCAATGTGCCCTACATAGCCATTTCCAAGGCTCCCACTCCATATCACGTGAACACGCCTCAAATGAATAGAATTACTATAGGAAAAGAAGAAGCAGCTACATTTACTAAGCAGTTAGAATTTTTGCTCTATTTCTGTTATATCACTAATTAATCATTTGGCTAAATACTGATGAATTCTATCGTCTATAATCAGTGGTTCCCAAACTTTTTTGGCCTGCCGCCCCCTTTCCAGAAAAGATATTACTTAGCGCCCCCCTGTCACAGACTATCCCCGCCCCCTTACAGTTATTCATCACCCCCAAATGCACCTGTGGCCATCACCACTCCCTGGATCGCTGCAGCACCCACCAGGGGGCGGTGGCGCCCACTTTGGGAATCACTGCTCTAGGGTCTTATTTAAAGGGGTCAGGGATTTTCATTCTCTTCAGTTGGCATCAGAAATTAAATGGGAATTTTTGGGAATTTTGCAGAAGTTGTAGATGACATGCAAAGGCCAGCAGACGACCCAGGAAAAGTTTAGAAACTCAGAAATGAATAAAAATGTATGTATAGTATTGAATAGTATCCACATATTTTATCTTTTAAGACCATAAAAGAAAAAGAAAAAATTCAGACTTCTCTGGTATGAAGGGAGGGCCAAAAATTTTACTGGATTTTCCAGATTGCCGGAGGGGATGGGGAACTGCACGCCTAACTCCCTTGATGTAGAAGGGATACAGGATAGTCCTGAAGTGAAGAAATGAAGGCCTGAATGAATGATTTACATTTTTATCATGCCTCCAGAGAAGTTAATTTAAGGAGTACAGCTTGTAGCACCCCAAATTTGCTGACGTCTTGTCCCCCGAAGGGCAATTACATCCTTACGGCGGGCTTCCTACACACCGAAGATCTATCCTGCATGTGGGTGAAGCTGAAGGGAGGCAACAAATCGCCAGGCTTGGTTCTCCTTTTTCTCTTTATCCAAGAAATGTCTGTCTTCATCAAAGGACAAGTTGTTTTGGCCAAGCGGTCCTCGGGGCTCCCGCCTCGCCCTTCCTGGGAGCTGCACCGTGCTGTCCAGTAGAGTGATAAGTCCTAGAAGAAAGGCTTCTGGCCTCCTCTTTGTTCAAACCATCCACCAGCCCACCTCTGCCTCTAACGTCCTTTGACCAGAATGGCTACAGGGCTTCCAGCAGTCCTTAATCTTTCATTGAACAGATGTACTTGTGTTTGCGGAGACATGGGAGAGCCCTTCAATCTGCTGACCATGTTCCTGTTTTCAATCATAAAGGCCATGTAACAGGCTTTGGATCCCCGGCCAGCACAGTCCAAAGACCACATGGGTCCTTAATGAATAGCATGTGATGAGCATGAATGGGGCAGCGCTTCCTCAAAGTCTCTGGCATCAAACCCCAGCTAGTCAATGGCAGAGATGCGACCCTAATGATTCACACAGGCCAGTGCCGAGTGGCTGACAGCAGACCAACTACAAACGGCCAAGCAAATCCACTCTGACAGGGGAGGAGAGCCGAGGAACGGGGGCTCCCGGCCTTCCCCCCCTTCCCTTTCTCTCTGGCCGACGGCTTTGGGTGGAGGCAGAGCGTAGAAGCTGGTCCACGCAGCGGGGAAGCCGAACTCCAAGCTATAATATTTCCAATCAAATCCACACGGCCAGCTCCGTTTAACAATGGAAGCGGAGATGCTTTCCACGGCAGCCGTATTGGGCAGCTTTGGTTTTCGCTCAAGGAGGGGAGCCCGGGAACAAAGCAGAGGGCTGCCGAGTTCAAGCCGTGACAGCTCAACGACAAGGGGGCTAATGGCTGTCTTGTGGGTGGATGTGAACTGGAAAAAAAGAATGCTGCCTTGGAGGGTCTGAGGAGAGCCGCCGACAGAAGGCAGGTCTGCCGGCCGGCCGCAGGGGGAGCCGGGACCGAGATGCCCGCAGGAAAGCGAAGGGGGCAGACAGGTGTATCGTGGCTGGAGAAATCCAAGAAGGGAAGCTTGGGGAGAAAACTAGTTGCAGAGTTCCTGGGGCTTACTCCAAGGAGATGGTTCTGGCGACCTCCTCCTCCCTCCCACAGGCTTCCCTTGAGAGAGTCAGTCAGTTCTGTTCACAGCCCATTAATCATCACATTTAATTACGACAAAACTTCATTTCAAAGCGATTGCTCCTATAAAACTTCCTTCTCCAAGGCTGAACCCGGCTTCCACAGAGGGAGCTGGCCGAAAAGGAAGGAAGCAAAAAATCCCAGGCTGCTTTCTTCTACCTCTTTCCTAGACTCCGTCCTGAAATCTGCCATAACAGCTAAGCAATTTGTAAAATGCTTTACAAAAATGTCATTATCATCCGACCCTCACAATAACCCGGGGGTGCCGGGGACGGTGTTAGTGCCCTCATTTTACAGATAAGAAAACTGAAAAGCTGACATCACTTAAGTGGCTTATCCAGCTTCACACAGCTAAGAAGTATCTGAGGCAGGATTTGAAGTGGGGTCTTCCTCACAGCACGTCCAGGGCTCGAATTCATTTTGCCATCTAGTTAACTGTGGGGCAGCCGGCCACTCTAACCCACACCACCTCGTCCTCAAAGATCCTTGGTCCACTCTGGCCCTCTTCACTGAAGAGAGATTTTGGAATCCTCTGACGGGAGCTAATTTGGTGCTAGTCGGGACTTCTTGAGACTTTGGACCCCTTAAATGCATTTATTCAACTAGTTTTATTCTCTCAAGATCCAGCGACAGGAGGTTTCTCAATGATCCTCAAATACAACCCCATTGCTAACCTCAGGGCCCTTTCACTGGCTGTCTCTGGATTCTCGGAATGCTCTTCCCGTTCACCTCTGTCTCCCGGCTTCCTTCAAGACTCAGCTCAAAGCTTGCCTCCTCCAAGAGGCCTTTCCTCGTCCTCCCCACCAGATTCCCTTCCATTTACACCATTTAACCCTTGTCTGGACATGGCTCTTTAAAGGCACGCTGCTCATGGGTGCTGAGATTACTTTCCATTATGACAATATCTACTTCATTTGTGTGTTTTCTCCTCTAGCAGGTCCTTGAGGACACCATGGTGTTTTAGCCTTTTTTTTTTTTTAACCCTTGTACTTCGGTGTATTGTCTCATAGGTGGAAGATTGGTAAGGGTGGGCAATGGGGGTCAAGTGACTTGCCCAGGGTCACACAGCTGGGAAGTGGCTGAGGCCGGGTTTGAACCTAGGACCTCCTGTCTCTAGGCCTGACTCTCACTCCACTGAGCTACCCAGCTGCCCCCTTGTTTTAGCCTTTTTTTGTACCTTCAGGGCTTAATGTGCTGCCTAACACATTTTATAAAAAATGGAAAATGCTTATTTTCTGTCTTAGAATCCATGCTAAGTTCCAAAGCAGAAGGGCAGTAAGGGCTAGGCAGTTGGGGTTAGGTGACTTGCCCAGGGTCATTCAGCTAGAAAGTAGCTGGGGTCAAATTTGAATCCAGGACCTCTAGCCACTGAGATACCTAGCTGCCACACCCACATAGACAGCATATGATAAATGCCTCTTGACGATGATACTGGGCTGATCTTTATCTCATTAGCTAGCCTATAGTTCCAATGGGGTAACCTGGTCCTCATGGGCTTTTTAATTAATATCCAATATTCTAAGTATTATATTTAATAACATTTATTTATAATAACTTGAATAAAAACCTAGAGTAAAAAGCCACCTTTCTCAGCCTGCTGGCAGAAAAAGAGGGAGGAGTTTACAGAACCACATAAACAATAACATAAAGATGCACATAAACAAAAAGGAAAAAGGAATTTTGGGTAATGTAGTTTTAGGGGTTCAAGATATTTCTAACTATACAACCTCTAGGGGCTCCTCTTATTTCCCTACCCCCACCTAAGGACTCTTCCAATTCCATTAGCATGAGTTACTCTTCTTTGCTTCTGTACTGTGTCTCCAACCCCTCCTCTTCACCCCAAGATATTTGGTTTTAAAATCACAAAAGTGGGAAAAGAAGTCAGAAGTCTTCAAATATGATGCTTAAAAGGGCCTACTCCTTTGCCTGGTCATATTAACCTCCTGATCCTGTCCAATGGTGTTGGGGATTATCCCTTTGCCACAATCTAGGACTTCAGAGCATTTGTGATGCCAATTAAAGAATCTCCTTACAATATGAATACAACTTCCTGCACTAAGAACCCAAAAGCCAGGAGATGAGCAGTTTGTTTTCAGTAAAAAGTAACATATGGCTCCCAGGTGCTGGCCAACACCACAGAAGGCTGGAGCAGCCGGGCTTTTCCTCATACGTCATTGAGGATTTCCTAAAGCCAATGCCTAATGCATAAACCTCCAAGATGAAGACGAGTCTAGGATAACAATGGGGCAGCCAGAAATGACAAGCTAACAGCCACAAAAAAAAGAGGGAAATGATAGCGGCTACCTGGGTCTGGGATTATTTGGGATGAGTCTATCTGGGTCATCTGTGTATGGGTCTGAGAGGCAAAGAACAAAATTTCAGAAAGTACCTGCTATCAGCCAGCCAACAAGCATTTAGTAAGAGATTACTATATTTGTAGCTAGTGGAGGTGATGGAATTCCAGCTGAGCTATTTAAAATCCTAAAAGATGATGCTGTTAAAGTGCAGCACTTGAGAAGACAGCAAATTTTGAAAAATCAACAATGGCTACTAGATTAGAGAAGATCAGTTTTCATGGCAATCCTAAAGAAGGGCAATGCCCAAGAATGTTCAAATTATTGTGCTCTTTTCACATGCCAGCAGCATTGTGCTTAAGATTCTGCAAGGTAGGATTTAACAACATGTGAACCAAGAATTACCAGAAGAGCGCAAAGAGGCAGAAGAACTAGAGACCAAATTGCTAACTCTTGCTGAATTATGGAGAAAGCAAGGGAGTTCCAGAAACAAAACAAAACAAAACAACAACAAAAAAAAACATCTACTTCTGCTTCATTGACTATACTAAAGTCTTTGACTGTGTGGTTCTTAACAAAATGTGACCAAGTCCTCAAAGAGATGGGAGTACCAGAATCTCACCTGTCTTTTGAGGAAGCTGTATGTGGGTTAGCAACAGTTAGAAGCAAATGTGGGACAACTGATAATGGTTTAAGATTGGATAAGGAGTTCAACAAGGCTGTATGTTGTGACCTTTTTTATTTAACTTATAAGCAAAGTACATCATACAAAATGCCAGTCTAGATGAATCAAAAGCTGGAATAAAGGTTGCTAGGAGAAGTATCAACAATCTCAGATATGCAAACGATAACACTGTTGGCAGAAAGTAAAGAAGATGAGGGTAAAAGAGAAGAGTGTAAAAGCTGGCTTGAAACTTAACATCAAAAAAATTAAGAACATGGCAACTGGTTCCATTGCTTCCTGGCAAACAGAGGGAGAAGAAATGGAAGCAGGATCAGATTTTATATTCTTGGGCTCAAGGATCACTGCAGATGGAGTCTGCAGACTTGAAATTAAAAGATGCTTGCTTCTTGGAAGGAAAGTTATAGCAAATCTGGCCAGCATACTAAAAAGCAGAATGTCATCTTGCCCACAAAGGTCCACATAGTCAAAGCTATGGTTTTTCCAGGAGCAATGTATGGCTGAGAGAGTTAGACTCTAAGGAAGGCTGAGTGCCATAGAATTCACGCTTTTGAAATGTATTGGAGAAAACTTTTGAGAGTCCTTTGTCTCATTTGATTGACCAAATCAATCAATACTTGAAGAAATTAATTCAGACTCTCTTTTTGGAAGGACAAATCCTGAAGCTGAAGCTTTACTACTTTGGCCACATAATGAGAAAGCAGGCCTAACTGGAAAAGACCCTGGTGCTGGAAAAGACTTAAGGTAAAAAGAGAAGAGTAAAAATGATGAGAGGGATAGTGTCATGAAAGCCTTGGAGAAACCTGAGAGGATAGAAGATAGAAGGGGCATAGGGTCCATGAGGTCATGAAGAGTTGGACACAAGAACAACAGAATAACAACAAAAACAATGTGAGAGGCACCATGCTAGCCTGGGATATAAGATAAAATGAAGCTTTTCAAGAAGCTCTGATTCTAATGGGGAAGACAATATGTGGGCAAGTAGGCCTGTACTGAATATTTATAAAGTAGATGGGAGGTTTGGGGAAGACCATCTACTTTTCTGAACCTCATTTTTCCCCACTCATAAAATGGGGATATATGTCCTGCCAATCTCATAAGGTTGTCCTGAGGTTCAACAGAGTTGGTGTTTGTGAAAGAAAGTCTCTATAGCCTGCAAAACCAGTAAAGTTCCTCTAGTACTTTAGGACGGTCAACTAAGGACTCAAGCTAGCAACCTGGGGGGCAGGGGGTGAAGGCACTGGCATTGGTAAAAACTTTCAGAGGGCTACCCTCAATGAAAACAAGGCTCTCCACTAAGAATCCCTCAATAATGGAAAGCTGATCTCCTAAGACAGGAGTGAGCTCTGTTGGTACAAGATGAAATGGTGGGGATGAGAGAGAGAGAGAGAGAGAGAGAGAGAGAGAGAGAGAGAGAGAGAAGAGTCCTTGTTCTTTGCTCTTTCCCCCTTATTATTATGGGTTATTTTGAACACATCCATTGTACCTGCAAAAGGGAATTCTTGGTTCTCTTTGAGTTCACATTTGTGAAAAGGGAATCCTTTGTTCTCTTTGCTTAGTTAACACTTTGGTTGGCAATCTTGAACTAGGTGGAGGAGCTCACAAACCACTTAGTGAGTTCACACCTTATTTGATGCTAGGTGAGAACAAGCCAGAAACTTAAGAGTTCACACACTCAGAAAGGTGTGGTTCCAAAGGTGAGAACTCAGACAATTTGGAAACTGTGATTGGCCCCTGTGAAAAGGGACAGGGACAGGAAACCACCATTAAAAGCCATGAAAATCCCTGAGCAGAGTAGGCTAGTGAAGGAATCTGGTGAAGGAGGCTAGTAGAGAGTGAACTCCAAGAAGAGAGTCACTCTAAGAAGGAAGTCAGCTTCAAGAAGGTCAGCTCAAAGAAGAAAGTAGGTCTCAGGGGTCACCTTCAGCTCCAGTCATTGTCTTGGGTGAGTGGAAAGCTGGTTTTCCCTTCCTGTCTTCTGGAGATAGTTTAATTCTGATTGAAGGTTAACAAATCCTGGCTGAGCCAAGCACTGGAACAATATTTAGTTAGATAGGTTAAAGTCTTTTCTACCCTTTTGTATTTCTTTACTTTATAAACAAAAAGATTTATAATTTTCATATATGTAGCCAAACCATTAATTTTAACACTTACACACCCCACGACATTGCCTGGCCATTAAAACACTGACTATTTTCTTCTAGGAAAGGTAGAGACCAATTTTATCAGGTTGGTGAATGAGAAAGTGGGGTGGAATCATGCAGCCAGGCAGCCGAGGAGGTGATGGCAGCCTCCTAACATCTAGAAGTCCGCCCTTTTCCTTTATGGTTAAGTTCATGTGTTGTGTAGCAGAAAGGAACCTGGATTTCTTCCCTGGATCTTTGGTTATATGTGTCCCCTTGCAAGGCAGTCAGTATGAGATACACCAGAAGGCCTGCTATAGGACGCTGAACTTTGAGTTAACATTTCTGGGGGCCCAAAGCCCAACTCCATTACTCAGTAGCTGTGTTTTTGGGCAATCTCCTCTGGGCTGTAAAACGCTCTTCCTTATGCCACCAGCTTGCTTTAAGGAAAACACTGCAAATGCTAGTGCATCATGTGAAATATGAGGGGTTGGTAGGCCAGCTTAGGAGTCAGAAAGCCTCAAGTTCAAGTCCTCCCTCTGTTACATACCAGTTATATGCTCAGGTATCACAAACTCAGGCAGATGGATACTGGGAATTTAGTATTATTTTTATTTTTAACAAGTCTCTATCAGTATCTTTCTTCTTTTTATCTATCTACATTTCATAATCTCTCCTCTTCCTCCTCCTGGAGAAATTTTTAATTTAATTTTCCTTGTAATAAGAAATTAAAATTATATATTGTATTCCTAGTTGTATGACCCTGGATAAGTCACTTAACCCCAACTGCTTAGTGCTTACTGCTCTTCTGCCTTAGAACTGATACTTAGTATTGATTTCTAAGATGGAAGGTAAGGGTTTATTTTTAATTATATATTATAAATTATAAGGATTATTTTTTTTAAAGATGGAGAAAAACAGCTCAGCAAAACACCATTGAAAAAGCCTGGCATTGTAGGTAGTGTTCCACATCCACAGTCCACTGCCTTTACAAGGAAGCAAAGAGATGTCACCTTCTTATATCTTCTTTAGAATCAAACCAGGCCATTATGATTATGCAATATTCATTTTCAACTATTTTGCTTTTGTTTCCATTTACATTGTTTTGCTCATTGTATATACTGTTTTCCTTCATCTCTTTACTTCTCTTTATATCAGTTCCTAAATTTTCCAAGGCCAAGAACTAGATTTATGATTACTATATGATTATGTTATATGTAATATATTATATGAGATTATTATATACATTTCTTACAGCAAGGTATAATGTATTTAACAAATGACTCACCAAAAAAAATGTATAACAGAGCTTTAAATCTAATTTATAATATTAACATTTTCCCTCTTGCTTTTTAAAATCTAGACAATCCACAAAGTAAATCAAATCCTGCTTTGTGGTATCTGATGATTTCTGAGATGAAAAATGCTCACAATCAAAAGAACACAGAAGGGGGTAGCTGGGTGGCTCAGTGGATTGACAGCTAGGCCTAGAGACGGGAGGTCCTGGGTTCAAATGTGACCTCAGATACTTCCCAACTATGTGACCCTGGACAAGCCATTCAACCCCTGTTGCCCAGCCCTTACTGCTCTTCTGCCTTGGAACTGATACACAGTATTGATTCTAAGACAGAAAGTAAGGGTTTAAAAAAACAACATATAAACAAGAACCTGTATCTCCAGGAAACTAAACAAATGACCTCTTCCTTAAGTAACTAAGCAAGATAAAAAGCATTCCTGAAAACCCCTACCCATTTCTCTCCTCTTCTCCTCCTCCTCTCTCCTCCTCTCTTCTCTTCTCTTCTCTTCTCTTCTCTTCTCTTCTCTTCTCTTCTCTTCTCTTCTCCTTATTCTCCCCTAATATCAATTCAAATCCTTCTCTTCTCAAATCCTTATTCTCCCCTAATATCAATTCTAAAACAAACGTGTAGCAAGCACTAGGCAATTGGGGTTTAGTGACTTGCCCAGGATCACACAGTTAGGAAGCA
>NC_058133.1:489156510-489167897 GCF_016433145.1 Gracilinanus agilis | reverse complement strand
TATCTATCTATCTATCTATCTATCTATCTATCTATCTATCTATCTATCTATCTATCTATCTATCTGTTTATTTATTTTTTTTGCCTTTCTTTGTCCTCCCCAGTGCTTAGGCACAGTGACTGGTACATGTTGTTGTCGTCTCCTTGTTTCAGCCATGTCTGACTCTTTGTGACCCTGTTTGGGGTCTCCTTGGAAAAGGTACTGGAATGGTTTGCCATTTCCTCCTCCAGTTCATTTTACAGATGAGGAAAGTGACGGTGAAGGGACTTAGCTAGGGTCACACAGCTAGTAAGTGTCTGAAGCTGGATTTGAACTCATGAACATGAGTCTTTGTGATTCCAAGCCCAGTGTTTTGTGTACCCCCACCCAGCTGCCCTGACTGACACACGGAAGGTACTTCCTAAATGCTTGTTAAACTTTGTTTCCAAATGTTGTACTTTCTATCCAGGTTAATAACAAAGGGCTCTTGGTCTTAGCCACCCGGCTGCCCCTTATGTGTGCTCTCGGCAAGAAGATTTTGTCAGCCAAATGGGGAGGAGGTGCTTGGCTTGGATGTGCCCCATTTGCCAAATGTAATGTTTCACTAGTAGAGGAACAGTAAAAGAACACCCGGTGAAGTGAGTCGATTACACACTTGGTGTTACTTGCCCAACATACTTACTGTCAGGCATATTTTATCTTTTCAAAACATTTTCCCATTTTATTTGAATATAAAAACCTCGTGAAAGAGGGAGGAGAGTTAGATATTCTTGTTGTCAGTCATTAGAGTGCTTTGCCATTTCCTTCTCCAGCTCATTTGACAGATATAGAAACAGAGGCAAACAGCATTAAGTGACTTGTCCAGGATCACACAGCTGGTAAGAATCCGGTCACATTTGAACTCTTCAAGATTCCTGGCCCAGGACTTTATCCATCCTGCTACTAGCTAGTTCCTTAATTGTGCCTATCAAATATAAAAACCAACCGAGCAACCCAACCCACCAAAAATAAAAAACCCAAACCTTGAATCTAAGAGAAAATTCAAGAGGGCTATCAGCAGACACACCCAAGATAAATGAGTCTGGCGCCTTTCTATACAGCTCCATTCCAGAAAGAGCCAAGAGTAGAAGTGGAAAGTTGTGTAAAAAAAAGTAGACAGATGAAGCCAAAGCCCAGTAACTAGCCAAGCACAGAGTTTCTGAGGTTGAAGCTGGACAGCCCTCCTCCTCCAGAACTGAAATGTCCAAGTGAATCAGACCTTGACTATGTATCTGATCACTTCCCCAGGAAATTTCAATTGCTGTGGCTTTCTGAATGGAAACCACAGACAAATTGATCCACCATAAGAGGCCTGGGCTTTCCCAGGCCCACTGACCAAATCTTAAAGTACAGTCAGTTCTTGGTAGCCTTTGAAGAGAACACAATTATTAAACTCAGCAGGTAAGGAGCAGCTAGGTAGCACAGTAGATAATAGCACCAAGCCTGGAGTCAGGAGGTCCTGGGTTCAAATTTTTTTGACAGACATTTCCTAGCTGTGTGACCTTGGGCAAGTCACTTAACTCTGGTTGCTTAGCCCTTGCCACACTTCTGTCTTAGAATTGATACTAAGACAAAGGATAAGGAAAAGAACACAATTATTAGATTCAGCAGGTAAGGAGCAGCTAGGTAACACAGTAGATAATAGCACCAGGCCTGGAGTCAGGAGGTCCTGGGTTCAAATTTTTTTGACAGACATTTCCTAGCTGTGTGACCTTGGGCAAGTCACTTAACTCTGATTGCTTAGCCCTTGCCACACTTCTGTCTTAGAATTGATACTAGGACAAAGGATGAGGTTTTCTTTAAAAAACAAAACAAAACAAAACATAATGGGTAGCAAACTGGTTTCCAGAAGTCCAGAAAAACAATTTGCTTCTGATTTGCTGTGCTACCCCTGAGCAGGATTTAAAAAAAAAAAAAAAAAAAAAAAAAAAAAAAAAGGCCACAAAGGCTGTTGAGTTGAGAATTGGGTCCCTGAAGGTATCACTTAGAGGAGTTTCTAACTATGGCCAGGGAAGGATTTCTGGATGAAAGCGCTCAGATCCTAAAAGGAATCAAGGCAGGCGGAGAGTAAAAAAACAAAAAAAAAAAAAAATAAGGAAACATCCAGTCCAAACTTCTCTATTCCACCCCTTTCTATGAAGAGAGTAAATAGTCTTACTGTAATATTTTCTCCAAATGTTTCTCTTTTCAAGGTTCCTAATGCACACACATATTTCCTGGTGGGTTTTCCTCCAAAAACTAAAACTGGGAAGCCCGTGTGGGTAACATCCTGGAAAATGCTCAGCTAGAGGTCCAAAGACCTCCAAGAGACAAGCGTCTGTTAGTGGAGACTGAGCAACATCTCAACCTCTTTTCCTTCCAAAAGTCACTAAACTCAATGACCAAAGGCAAAAGGTGAGCAGCCATTCTGGCAAGCAGGTGTTAACTCCGCAATCTTTTCTGGAGTCCCCAATAACTAAGGAATCGGGCAGTGGCATCACTGAGCTATAAAGTTAACAGCCCAATTCTGGTTGGCCTGAGGCCCCTCCAGGGGAGAAAATAGATGGTACAAGCTAGGGCAGAGGTCAGGCTGGAGGAAACTCATGAACACACTATCATATCACGTTCACAACCAAGCCTGGGCTTCCTTTGTGCAATAATCGAAAAAAAGAGAAATAAAGCATTTATTAAGGGTTTACAATCCTGTGCTAAAAACTGGGGATACAGTTGTTGACTTGAAACCAAACCTTACATTAAGGGGAGCCAGAACACAGAGAAAGAGAGACAGACGGACAGACAGACTGACAGATAGAGAGAGACAGAGCAGGGAAGACAGAAAGAGAGTGATACAGGATGGGGAGGGAGACAGACAGAAAGAAAGATGGGGAGGAGAGAGAGAGAGAGAGAGAGCGAGAGAGAGAGAGAGCGAGAGAGAGAGAGCGAGCGAGAGAGAGAGAGAGAGAGAGAGAGAGAGAGAGATTGTCAAAGTCTATCAGAGCTCAAGGAAAGAATAAGGATGAAGGCTGTAGAGGAAGTGGCCTGGCCTGGTTTGGAGCTGGTGGCCAAGAATACTGAAGACCTATATAGATTTTACATATATTATCTCATCATTTGATATGATCTTCACAACAACTTTGTAAGGTAGCGGTTATTATATGCTTATATGTTAACTCTTCCAAGAAGGGGCTATGGAGACCATTGAGTCCAATCGTCTCATTTTACAGATATGGAAACTGAGGCCCAAGGTGAAGTACCTTCCTCAGGGTCACACAACTGGTGAGTATATGAGGCAGGATTCAAATCTAGGTCTTCCTGACTCAAGAGTCCAGCAGGCTATGTCACACTGCCTCCTTATCCCAAGTTTCCGTTTGAATTTTCATCCCAAGCGAGAGAAAGGAAGAATGGCTGTTCAGGTCAAACACCTTTGGGACAAACAAGGATCAATGTGTTGTCGATGTTCCACAGGCCTTGCTTACAGCATCAATCCCAGAGCCTCCAGGAGGCAGTAAGCCAGGCATAAACACAGAAGCTCTTCCACGCTGCTGACTCAGAGCCCTGATCTCGGCGGCTGCTGTTGGGCAGTGCAATTACCCCACAAACCCTCTAAGTGGGAGCCAGGGTTCCCAGTGACCCAGCTCCTGCTGTTTCTCCAACAAAGAATCTTGTAAAACTAACCACTAACCAGAGAGCTGACGATGGAGGGATGGTGTGCAGGACCACTGGGGCCTTTGAGGGGTAGCTGGACTTTCCTTCCCAAACCCATCCTTCTCTTCCCTTCCTCTCTCTGTCCCTGTGAAAAGTCAGGAGAATCCAAAAGGCAATTAATCAAAAGTATTTATTAAGCATTTACTAATGAGCCAGCCACTGTGCTAGGTATGAAAACAAGTTCGAAGAATATGAATAATAATAATAATAATAATAATATAATAGAAATAAAAATCAGAGCCAGGGGACACGGAATAGTCAATGAGCAGGTATTAAGCACCTTCTCCTCCTATGTCTTAAGTGTTGGGGATATAAAGAAAAGCAAATCCTGCTCTCAAGGGGGTCTAAAGAGGAAGACAATATATAAACAACTATGATACCATATATATATATATATGTGGATATATCTATAGAGAGATAGATATGGAGATACATATCTTCTATATATATATAATTTACATATATGAGAGACAATATTCAAACAATTAGACAGGAACAAGATTTATATAGGTAAACTGGTGATAAGAAACAGAAGGAAGGTATCAACTAAAGGAATTAGCCCTTGAAAATCTAATTATCTAGATGCTCAGAATAGTTAAGGATGTCTGGATGAAAAAGTTTCCCAGCATTCTCTAAAAGGACTCTCAAAAAGTTGGGCGTCACTGGATCAGATTTTTAGCTCCTTCAGTCTCTGGAGTAAGAAAGCCTCAACCATTTCCCCACCTTCTACAGGAAGCCTTTCCAATCCTCTTCATTCTAGTGCCTTCCTTTGTTATTTGGGCTGTATATAGCTCAACCGCACATATGTTTGCTTGTTTTCTCCCTCATTAGACAATAAGCTCCTTGGGGGCAAGGATTATCTTTTGCCTTTTTGTATCCCCAGTTCTTAGCACAGTGCCTGGCACATAGTCGGTGCTTAATGTTTACAGATTGACATTTAATGACCACAAAAAGCCAGAGCAAGGACGGGCAGGGTAAGGTCTGGCGAGGATGGAATCTCTTCCTTCTCAGGAAGGGGTTGGACTAAGTTACAATAAGGAGGTATCTTCTATTAAAAAAAAATAATGATAATGATGATGATGATGATGATGATCATGATCATGATGATCATGATCATGATGACAATAGCTAGCATTTATAAAGCCAAACACTATGCTAAGCACTTTACAAATATTATCTCATTCGATCCTTATAACAACCCTAGAAGGCAGGGGCTATGATTACATCATACCTACATATATTACGCACATAAACCTGTTCCCCCAAATACTTTCTGTGCTGAGGATGATGGGGACTAAGCATCCTTTGTCTATGTGGTTTTTTTTTTTTAAACCCTTCCCTTCCATCTTAGAATCAATATTGTGTATTGGTTCTAAGGCAGAAGAGCGGTAAGGGTTGGGCAGTGGGGGTTAAGGGACTTGTCCAGGGTCACACAGCTAGGAAGTATCTGAGGCCAGATTTAAATCCAGAGCCTCTCCTCTATAGTCTTGGCTGTCAATCCACTGAGCCA
Organism: Gracilinanus agilis; assembly: GCF_016433145.1. Taxonomy (NCBI): domain Eukaryota; kingdom Metazoa; phylum Chordata; class Mammalia; order Didelphimorphia; family Didelphidae; genus Gracilinanus; species Gracilinanus agilis. Next base: position 489,162,685 of record NC_058133.1, on the reverse strand, counting down.
CCCAGCTGTGCCATCCTTTACCTATTTGTAATCCAGGTAAATTTTCCCATTTCCTTGAAGCACTGTCATGAACCAGCATAGAATACTAGAAAATTCTCCTAGAAAGGCTCCCTCATTTTTTAACACACATTTTAAATTAAAAAAAAAAAAACCAACAACAACAACAAAAAAAAAACCCTGCAAAGCCGTGGATTTTCCTAGTAACAAAATTAGAGAGAAAAGATTCAGCAATAATTTAAGTGTCCCCAGTTAAGTGAAGTAGTATCAAACCTTCACACTCACTTTTCAGAAAGTACAAGAAGGCTTGGAGGGAACTGGAATGGGGAGAGAGCTGTTGGGCTCCAGCCAAACTTAGAGTTGTCTAGGCCCACAGCTAAGACATTCTCTAGCAAAATAAATCAGAAGATTTTAGAGATTTTTTCCCCCCCTGGGAAAAGTGGGTTTCAATAACTCTTTGTTTCTTATCTAAAGTTGAAAAGGATCACTGAGGATGTTGACAAAAGAGCCTTCCTAGGGGCAACTGGGTAGCGCAGGAGGGGATGAAGCACCAGGTCTGGAGTCAGGAAGCCCTGGGTTCAAATCAAACAGCAAACACTTCCTAGCTGTATGGATCTGGGCAAGTCATTTAACCCTATTTTCCTAGCCCTTGCTGGTATTCTCTTAGAATTGATACTAAGATAAAAGTGAAGGGTTTTTTTTTTTTTAAAGTCTTTCTTTCTTTTCTTTTTTTACAATTAAGAATAAGTCATAAAGAGGCAGATGGCTTACTGACGGGTGTGTAAAAGGAATTTCCCTTCCTATTATGTCACTTTGTTTGACGTCATCCATCAGTGACCTGGAGGCCATTTACCATTGAGATGTACAGGTATAGACAAATCCTCAGAGAAAGGAAGTTGAAACCAACCAGACAGGAAACTGATCCCACGGGCACTGCCACCCCCCCACCCCGGCCCACAGAATTAAGGAACTATGATTGGTTCCTGAGATGTACTGTGGGAGAGCTAGTGGGTGGAAAAAAACTGTTTATAAGGTGAGAGAGACCAAGGGACTGCTAGTGCGCTCTCTCTCTCTCTCTCTCTCTCTCTCTCTCTCTCTCTCTCTCTTCTGGCTGGAATTTGGAATCGGAAGGAACTCCTGTGGGTGCTGAGCTTCAATCCATTAAACGGCAAATAGGGTGGTCAGTTAATCAACTCTCTACCTCTTCCCTACATTTCCCTCTTTTTACTATCACTCCTTTGATGTCATAAAGCTACAAGCAGCCTCATGATTTAATTTTAACTATTACACAGAACTCAAGGAACATGAACAGAAGGGCCCAGAGATCTAGACTGTGAGCTTCTTGAGGCAGGGCCCATCTTTCTGGCTTTCTTTGCACCTTTAGAACCCGGCAAAGTACATCCTAAGCCATGCACGTAGCAAACAAGTAATGAATACTTGCTGATGGATTCGGCAATTATATCCGCAATTTCTGGGTGCTGTCCTGGCTTCTTGCCTCATTTCTGCAGCCCAGGGCAGGGGATTAGGCTAATAACATTGCCCTTAGTAGCAGCCAAGAGCTCCAAGGTGTCAAATATGGTGGCCACTAAAGTCTTAATGTTGTTTTTATGATTAATCATCTACATTAGGTTTGCTGATCTCTGTGTCTCGCTCCCCAGTCAGTGTGAATCCATTAATCTCCTGTCAGAGAAAGAGAGAGAGAGAGAGAGAGAGAGAGAGAGAGAGAGAGAGAGAGAGAGAGAGCGCTCAACAACCCACAAATCCTGGGCAGAAAAGGAAATCCCAGTGTCCTTTATGTGAAATGGATTCCTTTGGGAAAGGGCTGCTGATCATGAAACACCTCATTTAAAAGGACATTCTGGGAAGCTGAGAACAGGCAGCAGCAGCAGCAGCAGCAGCTGTTTGCATCAACAGTCACCACTTCCCCAAATCCCACTGGACAGGTCAAACTGTGGCTTCACAAAAGCTCACGCTCCCATTTCTGATTCTTGTTTGGCTTCCTGGCTAAAAGGCGTTAGTTAGGGCACCAGCCAGTGGGTTGTTGGTACCCCAAACATAAATCAACTTTTCAAGCCCCTACACTGTGGACAGTAGGGGTATTATTGCTTAAAAATGTGATTATTACAATGGATCTAATTACTAAGAACAAGCCAGCCCTCTGATGAACTGATATAGAGAAAGAAAACAGAACCAGGAGAAAATATATACAGAAATAGTGTACAGAAATGCTTTTGTTTGGTTGTGTCTGACTCTTCATGATTTGGGGTTCTCTTGGTGAAGATACTAGAATCATTTGGTATTTCCTTCTTCAACTCTCTTTACAGATGAGGAAACTGAGGTAAACAGAGTTAAGTGACTTGCCTAGGGTCACATAGCTAGTTAGTATCTGAAGAATTTGAATTCAGGTTTTCCTGACTCCACGCAGAAATACAGACACTAACAGACACTAGCAGAATTCCAATAAGATGCAATGCCCTAGTCCTGGTTCCAAAGGACTATTTGAACTTCAGTTCAAAGATGGCTGGGCTGATGTCGGGCAAGTTATTTTGGATTCTCAGGTAAAATGAGAAATGCTCAGATGGTGGCTGAGGTCCCCTCTAGCTCTATGAAGCTGGCAACTATGATTTACCTAATTTTAGAAAGAGGGAAGATGGGGCAAGGGAGGAAGCTACCCCTCCCCCAAGTTGCCTAAGAAGTTCAAGTGGGGAAACTGAGCCCTGAAAGTTACTCCTGAAGTTAGTTGGAGTTTAGGGGCTTGCTTTGTGGTTTTTAATTGCTTGGAAAAACTTCCTTAATGCCATGGAACCAAAACCCACTGTCCAATGTCAACCTCCCCAAGATATTTATTCCAAAGCGGAAACTTGCTTGTGGCCACTTTGTTATGTTCTGCATGATGGGATTAAAACTATTGTCCCGGAGGGAAAGGGAAGCACAAATCACTCAGGAACAAAACTCTGGCGGTAATAAAAAGGCTGGGAAGGGAAGCGACTTATCAGCTTAGTCAGAATCTGTTTCACGGATCCCCACATGGGCTCCAGGATCCCAGGGTCGAGTTCCTCTCCCGTCAAAACCCATTAAATGCTCCATCAAAGCTGCCCTCCAACATCTTCATTGGATTTGCTGGGGCTGCATTTCGGCCCTCCTCAAGGATCCCGGCCCAGGCGGTCTTAGACACAACTTCACAAATTAGTGGGCTCTGATGATGGAGAAGATAACGAATTCCACATCCCGCTCTTTCCAAGGCATTTCCTCTGCTGGCCGCCATTGACCTTAGAACTCAGAGCCTCAAACCAGGCCTATTTGCAAATAAGGAATGAGTGAATCTGACTCTCCTTCCCTCCTTCCCTCCACCCCTCTCTCCCTGCATCCCACAGCCCTGAGCAAATAACAGCCCTGCTGCATATTATGACTCGGTTCACCCTCGCCTTGGAGGAACTGTAGCTGGATTTAACTAATTAGCACCCCAGCCACAGGACAAAAACAGTGACTGGACCGTGATACCGGCCTTTGGAGCCAAGGAGGCTGGTCTAGAAATCCACACCCCATCCCTAACTTCCAAATCCTAAGCCATTCTTTTGAAAACTAAACTGGACAGGCCTAGAGACCAGAGGTCCTGGGTTCGAATCTGACCTCAGACATTTCCTAGCTGAGTGACCCTGGGCAAGTCACTTAACCCCCATTGCCTACCCTTACCACTCTTCTACCTTGGAAACAATACTTGGTAATGATTCCATGACAGAAGGTATAGTTTAAAAACTACAACAATAACAACTAAACTGGAAGTGATATCAGTCAGGGTCTAAATCCTGCCTGAAGACCCTTCCCTCTTACCCTCTCCTCTGTCTAGGTTCCTCCTCTATAAAACGAGGAAGTGGGACTCCATGACTTCTAGGGTTCCCTCCAGCTCTCCAATCTAAGACATTAAGGTCCTCTGGGATATCTCTCTGATCTCTCTGGTTCATAAGAGCAGGACCTCCCAGAATGACTCTGGGTCCCTCTATAGCCTACAGCCACCATTTGTGCTGTGGTTAAGTGTGTGTGTCTAGGCATTATTCCCACCCGACCCCCCCCAAACAGACCGAGAATTCTGTGATGGCAGGTGCCTGCTTATCCAACTTTGTATCTCCCAGAGGCAGATGATAAATGTTGGCGGAAATGAATTTAAGGAGGGAAACAAAAGCAAACAGTGTTCAGAGAGACAGCCTGGGGTGGGGGTGGGAGAGGGAGAGGGGGAGACAAAGACTGAGAGACAGAGACAGAGACAGAGAGAGACAGAAACAGAGAAAGAGAGACAGATGGGAGAGGGGGAAGAGAGAGAGAAAGGGTGAGGGAGAGAGAAAGGAAGACAGAAGGAGAGAGACAGAGACAGAGACAGAGACAGAGACAGAGACAGAGACAGACAGAGACAGACAGAGACAGACAGAAAGAAAACAGGAGCACAGACCTCTCAGGGCAGTAAAACCTGAGTTCAAATTTTCCTTTTTACATAGATTGGCTCTATCACTCTGGATAAGTAAATTAATTAATCTGAGTGCTTAAATTGCAGAGTAGATGCCGGCTTGCTTTTTTGACTGGATTTTTCTCATTTGGAATTCCCTTCTACCAAGTTGAGAACAGAGCAAGCTCCTATCCTTAAAGATCAGTTAAAGAATGGGTGTCAAGCTCTGGAGAAACTCATTTTATTGTACTGTTGTTTGAGCTGTGAATTGGTCCATTTGTTCAGGAAAACAATGTGGAATGGGGACAGTTAGGTGGCTCAGTGGATAAGCACAAGATGTGGAGTTGGGAGGACCTGGGTTCAAATTTGACCTCTGACACTTCCTAGCTATATGACTCTGGGCAAGGCACTTAGCCCCAATTGCCTAGTCCTTACTGCTCTTCTTAGTATCACTTCTAAGACAGATGGTAAGGGTTAAAAAAAAAAAGTAGGGGGCAGCTGGGTAGATCAGTGAATTGGGAGCTAGACCTAGAGATGGGAGGTTCTAGGTTCAAATTTGACCATAGACACTTCCCAGATGCGTGACCCTGGGTAAGTCACTTAACCCCCATTGCCTACCCTCACCACTATTCTGCCTTGGAGGCAATACACAGTATTGATTCCAAAACAGAAGGTGAGGGTTTAAAAAAAAAAGTATATAGAAGGTAATCTCTCAGAGGAAAAGAAAATAGCATTAGTACAACTTTTTTAAAAGAAAAAATAATCCCACTCACTTTACCTTTCCAATTTCCCATTCCAAAATATCACTCAGCAGACTTATACCAAACTTCCACTCTGAAATAATTCCCAAGCAAATTGCAACTAAAACCATAATTACTCCATTCCTCACACCGAGGCCCTTCTAATTAAAAAGAGTCTTTAAGGAATGTGTTTGGCATTAAAGGAACAAAGGGGGACAATGCTGAGTTAAGTAATTTGCTCTTGATGCTCCCCAAATCCCCAGGTTCCAACAGTTGCTCAGTCTGGGAAACTGCCAGATCCCCAAGAGCCTGATTCCTGTATTCAGATTTTCTTAGTCCTAAAGAGAGATAAAAGGTTCAGGGAGTGGTAGAAGCCTGGCATGGCCTCTTTGTCAGCAGGACTCATGGGATCACAGATTTCAAGCTGGAAGGGAATTTAAGAACCATCAAATTCAGTCTCCTTGGGAGACTCAGAGGTAAAATGACTTGCCCAAGATAGGCAGGATTTGAACTCAGGTCTCCCTAACTCCAAAGCCAGTCCTTTAACCATTCATTACAGCATGATGGCTCTTACCCGATTCCTAGTTCCTGATTCTTTCTACCTGTCACCATATTCTATTTAGGATCATAGAATGCTCAAGGGGACCTTAAAAGTCATCTAGCTGCTGTAGCTTGTCATTTTACAGAGGAAGAAAATGATAACCAGAAAGGACATAAACTTGCCCAGAATCAGAATGTCAATATCACTTGGCTCTAATGGCTGTAACAACATTGGCCAGGACCCAGATCTCTCTTGACTCTTGGTCTACTGGAACTGCATCATGCTGTTTTATGTGATTTTTGTTTTCCTTTTTTCTGTGGACCAGCCATCAACCTTTCCTGTTGAGATGACTGCCAGCTCCTAAGGAAAATCACTCTTATGAGTTAGATCTCTCGATCTCTCTCTCTCTCTCTCTCTCTCTCTCTCTCTCTCTCTCTCTCTCTCTCTCTCTCTCTCTCT
>NC_058133.1:489141675-489146737 GCF_016433145.1 Gracilinanus agilis | reverse complement strand
ATATAGATATAGATATAGATATAGATATAGATATAGATAGATATATATAGATAGATATATAGATATAGATATAGATATATATAATCTCTTTTGATGAGAGACAATGTGATGTCAAATAGCAGACCTTGAAGCTAAGAAGGCCTGAGTTCAAGTACTGCCTTTGACATAGAGTGGCTAAGTGACCCTGGGCAAGTCCCCTAACCTCTCATTGTTAGGACTTTCTAAGACTCTAAGGGGCAAAAAAGGCCCTGATGGGCTAGAAGCATCTTCCCCTGGCAGCTCTCTGAACCCATGAAATCAAAAGTCTAGTCCCTCTCCCATTTCTGTGGAGCCGCATAACAACCCATTAATGAGGGTATCAGTCTTCATCTGACAAAGGAGGAAACTGCTATTGAGGAAGATTAAGAGTCTTGCCTAGGGTCACACAACTAGATTCAAACCAAGGTTTTCTTGAATCCTGATCCCAATATGCCGTCCTGTCTCCTTCCATTTTCATTCCAAACCACCTTCTTTTTAAACCCTTACCTTCCATCCTTGGATCAATATGGCATATTGGTTCTAAAATAGAAGAGCGGTAAGGGCTAGGCAATGGGGGTTAAGTGACTTGCCCAGGGTCACACAGCTAGGAAGTGTCTGAAACCGGATTTAAACTCAGAATCCCCTGTCTCTGGACCTGACACTCAATCCACGGAGCCACTTAGCTGCCCCTTCCCGACAACTTTTTATATTCTTTTATTTGCCTTCCTCTCTTCCCTTAAATTCAAGGACTGTAAGTGAAAGCAATTAAAAGCTAGCAGCAATGCAAGGATCCAGAGCAAGGCTGAGGAACTTATGAGAAAGAAAACCAGCTACATTCAGAGGAAGAACTGTGGGAGGAGAAACACAGAAGAAAAACAACTGCTTGAACACATGGGCTGATGGGGATATCATTGGGGATGTAGACACTAAACGATAACTCTAGACCAACTATCAATAATATGAAAATAGGCCTTGATCAATGTTACAAGTAAAACCCAGTGGTTTTTGTGTGTTGGCTATGGTGGGGGGGGGTTTGGAGAGAGGGGAAGAACATGAACCATGTAACCATGGGAAAATATTCTAAATAAAATAAATTTTAAAAAGTTTATGGATCTTGGGGGCAGCTGGGTAGCTCAGTGGATTGAGAGCCAGGCCTAGAGACGGGAGGTCCTAGGTTCAAATCCGGCCTCAGACACTTCCCAGCTGTGTGACCCTGGGCAAGTCACTTGACCCCCAATGCCTACCCTTACCACTCTTCCACCTATAAGTCAATACACAGAAGTCAAGGGTTTAAAATAAAAAAAAATTAAAAAAAAAATTTATGGATCTTGAAATATTTAAAAATGATCACATTCCTCAAGCACCTGGAGGAAGAAGAAATTATTACCCTTACACAGCAGGAACAGATCCACAAAGAGAGAATATGTTATCAGCTACTAAAGTAACTAAAGGTTGGAATCTTTTAAAATAACTAAGTATATATAAGGCAAATGAAAAGAGCAATGACTCTGGAATCAGAAAGCCTGGGTTCAGATCACGTCTTCGGTGTTTTTACTAGGTATTGTGTGACCTGAGCCTCAGTTTCCTCATCTATAAAAAGGAGATGGACTAAATGGTCTCTGAGGTCCCTCCCCTGGAACTAGAATTCTCTGATTGTTTATTTCATGTTTGGTTTTCTTCTTTGACATTCTCTCAGGAAAATGTTTTGGAAAAGTAATTCCTCCAATGGGACAGAATTTCCTGCAATTCACATGTGTTATAATGGAAGAAAGAAGACTTGAACTTAGCTCAGAAGGGTCAAGTCAAAAACTCAAAATAATTGTTTATTTTTCTAATTAAAATCAAACAACAATTAGTCCCCAAGGAAGACTCCACAAGAGAGGGGGCAGGAGGAACCAAACTCTTCCGGATGGTTCCCCAGTTTAAAGGATAAATAAGAATTCCCATTTTGCATCTTTACCACCCACTCCCGGGCCAAGGGTCTCCGAAACAAACCCAGAATTCCAAGAGTCTGGTAGACACATCATAGGTTCGCTAAGAAACAGAGAATAATTAAACTGAGAAGGAAGAAGTTGGTCATGGGGCTGAAGCCTGAAGCTGGAGAGGAAACGAGATCAGGCCAAGCTCTGGTGTTTCAAATATCTGGAAGGCCCTTCTCTCCTATTGCCTAACTGAGAGAATCAGGAGAGAGAAGACACCTCAGGACTGCAGCTACAATACACCATCGAGGCCTAGTCTAGGCTCAGTCACAGCCTCTGCTGCGGTCATTTTATAATCTTCTAAAAAACACAAAACAAACTTGAGGAAAGATTGTGAGAGAGAAACAGCCCTCCAAGGAGGAGGCACTGAAAAAAAACAAGTGGCAATCTTTTTTATAATGAAATATAGTCAATTTTATTCAAATTCATAATATTTTCAGTTTCTCTCTAGAACTAAATATTTTGTATAATGTGTTTTGGAAGTAAGAATTTTTCAATGTGGTCCCTTTTCCCAAGTATTTTAAGTAGGAACCAGTCCCGAGTAGCCCAGTTAAGAGTCTCTGAACTACTCTTATGATTAAGTTTTTTTCTCAATATTCATAACCAAAATCTGGCTTCAAAAAGAAAGGCTTTGGGTCTTTTCAATCACTCGCTGATGGGGTGAGACTACATTGTTACCCATAACCACATGGGCCCATTTTGGAGTCTGGTGAATTTTGGTGATTTCTTTTCTTTTTCTGAAGTGGTTCTGGGAAGAAAGGCTTTCTGGAACAAGTGAGATTGAGAAGAGAATCAGAAAGATGAAAAGGAGGTAGATGTCCTTCTTGGAAAATGGGGAGTGGGCCAGGGAGAACCCAAAAGAATTCATAGACGGCAAAGTATGAGGGAGAAAGGCAACACAGGGAGGGTATTTCTATGGATGCACTTGTCCAACCAAGAGACCCATAAAAAGGGGGCAGCTGGGTAGCTCAGTGGATTGAGAGTTAGACCTAGAGACGGGAGGCCCTGGGTTCAAATCTGGCCTCAGACACTTCCTAGCTGTGTGACCCTGGGCAAGTCACTTGACCCCCATTGCCTAGCCCTTACCACTCTTCTGCCTTGGAACCAATATATAGTATTGATTCTAAGACAGAAGGTAAGGGTTATTTAAAAAAGAGAGAGATACCCATAAAAGAGGAGGCTTGATGAGGCAGAAAAAGTCCTAGAGACCAGGAATCCAAAGCTCGGTCAGGGTAAAGTCCTTGTAAGGAGCTCATAAGTCTTTGACTTCAAGGTTCTGCTTGGATCCAGTCAGCAAGCTTAGGAGTAAAAGGGTAGAAGCCAAAGAAAGGCAGATTTAGGGCTGATGCAAGTCACCTGCTAGGAAGGCTGAGTGGCTCATAACTCATCGGTGGTTTTGGGCAGCAGCAGGGCTCAGGACTCAAGGTAAAAATATCTGGAGGCCTTTTGATCCTGGCATTCACTGGGTAAGGAGGAGAGTAAAGACAGGATCAAATAAATGTAATCTGGCACCAGAGTCCTCCAAAGAAATACAGAAATACTGGCCCTTTGCAAGTTCTTTAACTATTAATGGCTGAGCTCCAAATCTCCTTGGCAAAACAACAACAGCCACTACTGAAGTTCTACCACAGCTTCCCCTCAAAGAGTCCTGGAAGATGACAGGTACACCAAAGCGCCATTTGAGAGAGAATTTCCTAACAAATAAATGTCCTTGACATATATCACCTCAGGATAACAGAGTCCAGACAAACACAGGAGAATGAAAAACAAACAGGACAAAAGAATTCTCCTTTGTTCTCTTTTTTTGGGTTATTTGTGGAGGAGAGTATGAAAAAAATCCAGAGTATTTCCACCTCCTAGAATAGAGGTTCTAGGTTTCTCAAATAAGGGCTAAAGGAAAGCTTAGATTGGCCACAATTCCCCAGTCACGCTTGCAAAAGTGTCAACGGCACATAATTCCATTCATTAAGAAACACAGCAAAGCTCAGGTCAAATGAGTGTCCGTCTACTCTAGATGCATCTCGTCTCTGCCTGTTTTTGTATATTTGGGCTCTCCCATTAGAATGTGAGCTCCTTGAAAGTAGGGATTCATTGTCTTTGTAGCAGCTCCAGAACTGAGCACAGTACGGTGCCTGGAGTGTAGCAAAGGCTTAACAAGTACTTTGTAATTCTGAGGTTTTCACGAGGCTTCCTATGGTAACACACAAACAACAAAACCCAACGCAATAAAGTGTATGGGCCAAACGGAGTGGGCAGGAACTTGAGAGAGAAGACCTTTGCCAACATTTGTTGACCTGGGGCTACCCCTCACCACAATCCTCTCTCACAGAGCTGCTGATTACTGTAGCAAGCTCTTGTGGAAAATCACTTCTCCCGGAGTTCTCCCAAGTTCACAAAGCTAACGCTAAATTTCTGAGCAGAAGAAGAGGAAACTAAGTTTCAGAGCCACTAACTTTATTGAGACGATTGATGGAGAGGGCAGGGAGTCTGGGTTTCTCAAAAGAAAATGCCTTCTCTAACAGCTGGGCACGTTTTTTTCAAATGATAACACTACTGGGGCAGCTGGGTAGCTCAGTGGATTGAGAGTCAGACCTAGAGACGGGAGGTCCTAGGTTCAAATCCGGCCTCAGACATTTCCCAGCTGTGTGACCCTGGGCAAGTCACTTGACCCCCATTGCCCACCCTTACCACTCTTCCACCTAGGAGCCAATACACAGAAGTTAAGGGTTTAAAAAAATTTTTTTTAATGATAACACTACTTATGAGAAGCTTATGTGACTTAAAACTATTTAAACCAGAGGGCTTTCTAAGAACTATAATAATGAATATGCTTCAGTGTTGGGGGGGGGGGGGAGGAATCCTCCAAACATTATCACCCACATTATTTCTATGTGGTTTCAGATTAAATACAAAATCATCCCTATGACTTTTTAAAAATGTAAACCCTTGGGCAGCTGGGTAGCTCAGTGGATTGAGAGCCAGGCCTAGAGACGGGAGGTCCTAGGTTCAAATCCGGCCTCAGACACTTCCCAGCTGTGTGACCCTGGGCAAGTCACTTGACCCCC
>NC_058133.1:489130708-489141642 GCF_016433145.1 Gracilinanus agilis | reverse complement strand
GACCCTGGGCAAGTCACTTGACCCCCATTGCCTACCCTTACCACTCTTCCACCTATAAGTCAATACACAGAAGTTAAGGGTTTAAAATAAAAAAAAAAAATTAAAAAAAAAATGTAAACCCTTACCTTCTGTCTTAGTATCAATACTGAGAATCTGTTCAAAGGCAACTGAGGTTAAGTGAGTTGGGTCACACATCTAAGAAGTATCTGAGGCCATATTTGAACCCAGGACCTAGCTGCCCAACCTGTATGACTTAAAAAAAATCCTTGTCTTCTGTCTTAGAATTAAACTATGTATTGATTCCAAGGCAAAAGAGTGGTAAGGGATAGGCAATAGGAATGAAGTGACTTGCCCAGGGTCACATATCTAGAAAGCATCTGAGGCTGGATTTGAACCCGGGTCTTCCTATCTCCATGTCTGGCATTCTATGTACTGTGCTACTGGGGAGATTAGGGAAAGTTTTAAGGAAGAAGTAGCTTTTGAGCTGAGCCTGGAAAAAAAAAAGAAAAGGATTCTGGGAAATGAAGAGGAGAAGGGCATGAAATCCAGGCCTGGGGAACCTTAGGAAATACAGTTTGGAAATGTTTACAATACATCATTTTTATAATCTTGAGTGACCCCGGTGTAAAGAGCAAAGATATGATGCTGGGACTCTACATTCAGAAAGGAAACTGAGGAAAGCAGTGGAATTCTTTGAAGACACATCGAAGGCCAGCATCATTTTATTTTACCATGTTCACAGCAGGCAGTGACAAATTGGAGAAAATTCAAGAAAGAAAAGCTGCCAGGAATTCAGGATCCAGATATTAGTAAGAAGTTTTTGGCTATTTTTTTGTCATTAAAAAAATCTGTGTCAAATAAAAACTATGGAATTGGGGAAGTGATAACCACTGGCCACTGCCCAAAAGGGTATATATCAACGAAGCCAGGAAAGTGCTGTACTGATAGCTCTGTGATTAATGAAGTGACCAGAATATGCTGCACAAAAATTAAGAAGGAACTGCGCCAAAGGCTGAGAAATAATTTCTAACTGCAAGAATGAGCAGGATCTCCTTTTAGAACACTGAGTAAGAATTCAAAGAAAAAAGGGGTGACTTTTACAGGGATGATTGTACAAATGTAGATAGCTTTAAGTGGCAACAATTCAGATCAGGTTCAATAGACAATGATGGTACTAACATATTCAAGTTAAAGCACACACAGGGCAGCTGGGTGGCTCAGTGGATTGAGAACCAGGCATGGAGGTCGGGGTCCTGGGTTCAAATCTGGCCCCGACCACTTCCTAGCTGTCATTTAACCCCCATTGCCTAGTCCTTGCTACTCTTCTGCCTTGGAACCAATATATAGTATTGATTCTAAGACGGAAGGTAAAGGTTTTTCTTTTCTTTTCTTTTCTTTTTTAATATATTTTTAAACCCTTAACTTCTGTGTATTAGTTCCTTGGTGGAAGAGTGGTAAGGGTAGGCAATGAGGGTCAAGTGACTTGCCCAAGGTCACCCAGCTGGGAAGTGTCTGAGGCCAGATTTGAACCTAGGACCTCTGGTCTCTAGGCCTGGCTCTCAATCCACTGAGCTACCCAGCTGCCCCAAAGGTTTTTCTTTTAAAAGAAAAAAAAAAGACGCTGCCTTTCAAAGTCTGAACAATTGGGGAACTACTAAAGGATACGGTTGCATGGATTACCACCTACAATCATCCATTTAGGTCGTTTCCATTTATTGATTTTGGATTGTTATGCTCAAACACCACAACAAGTGGAACTGGAAGGCAGAGAAGGTTCAAAAAGGCACGAGAATTTGACTAGAGGAACCTTGGAAGTTTTCTGTACTACATCATGGTGGTCTTGGGCATGAGAAAACACCTTATTCACCAACAGAGCAGGACTGATTTTTTTCCACTTCCCCTCCATCCTCAAAAAGAAGCTTCCCGCTGACTCTTTGTTCTTGGAGCTTCCCCAACCCAGAGCCTCAAATTTCCATTACACCCAGAGCACCAAACTCCTCCCACACACCCTTCATGACCTCAAAGCCTGAAGAAAGAAGAATAAGCTCAGCAGTAACTTCCTGGGCTAGGAAAGCCAAGCTCCAGGCCCATCCGAAGGGAAGGATTTCCCCTAGAAGAGACACTGGAACATTCCCAATAATTCCCTGTACAAAACAGGGAGATCTTTAGGCCTCCTAACTGGGTGCCTTGAGCATTCAAAGAAAACTTGTTTGTAATGATTTAAAAGTCATTTGTTTCATACGCCCCACTTCTGGCCCACATATGTGATGCTGAGCGAGTCACCTCGGGTCTTGGGGTACCTCCCTCTATAGGCATCTCAGTTTTGGAGAAAGTGCTGACCTGCATTCATTGGCGTGAGTTTCCTCACTCAGGAAATCTTTTTATTAATGAAACTGTGAGTCTGTTCCCTAGCCTTGTCTTTATTTAATAAGGTTAAACACATTAAAAAAAAAATTCCTTCGGTCTCAAGACCAGGTCCCATCTCTCCTCACTACAACTGGTGGTTCGTTTTTTTTTTTTTTCTTTAACCCCTTCCCTTCTGTCTTAGAATTAATACTACATAATGGTTCCAAGGCTGAAGAGCAGTAAGGGCCTAGGCAATGGGGGTTAAGTGACTTGCCCAGGATCACATAGCTAGGAAGAGTTTGAGGATTTGAACTCAGGATCTCCCATCTCAAGGCCTGGCTGTCAATCCATTTAGCCACCTAGTTGTCCCCACACAACTGGTGTTCTTATGACAGAATTCATGGTTGTAGATGGAATCTTTAGGTATTGCTATCCAGTGAGGATGATGTTTTTCCTCTCATTTATTTTTCTTTGCTTACTATTGCCCAGAAGTTGCCTTGTTTTGCTTTATTTGGTTTTTAAACCCTTATCTTCTGCCTTTTAAAAAAAAGTTTAAATTAATTAGGAATATTTTCCCATAGTTACATGAATCATATTCTTTCCCCCCCCTCCTCCTTCCCCCATCCCAGAGCCAACAAGCAATTCCATGGGTTTTACATGTATCCTTGTTCAAAACCTATTTCTATATTATTATTATTTTTTTATAACCTTTAACTTCTGTGTATTGGCTCATAGGTGGAAGAGTGGTAGGGGTGGGCAATGGGGATCAAGTGACTTGCCCAGGGTCACACAGCTGGGAAGTGTCTGAGGCCAGATTTGAACCCAGGACCTCCCATCTCTAGGCCTGACTCTCAATCCACTGAGCTACCCAGCTGCCCCCCTCTTTCTATATTATTAATATTTGCAGTAGAGTGATCATTTAAAGTCAACATCCCCAATCATATCCTCATCGAACCATGTGATCAAACATATGTTTTTCTTCTGCATTATTGCTCCCACTATCTTCTGTCTTAGTACTAACTTTAAGACTGAAAAGTAGCAAGGGTTAGGCAATCAGGATTAAGTGACTTGCATAGGGTCATATAGCTAAGACGTGTCTTCAGCCAAATTTGAACCGAAGTCTCCTGACTCCAGGCCAGGCGCTCTACCCACTGTGCTACTTAGCTGCCCCCTAAATTGCCTTATTTTATTCCAAATCTAGCAAATTTTAGGAAAATGAAAATGAAAGCAACACTTAAGCTGGAATTAGAGGAAAGATCAGCCACTTGCCTGCCTGATCCATTAGAGATGGCCCATGTATGTGGGGAGACAAGGCTAACAGAGGAGAAGTGAGCCAATGATCAGAGGGGCCTGCCTGCCACATAATTGTGACTGAGAAAAGCAAGGGTAGGGGGACCTACCTCTTCTTTTAAAAACTTTATTGACAACTTTTGTTTTCACATCAGCTTCATTTTCCCAATAGATCTCTCTCTCTCTCTCCTTCCCTCCCTTTCTCTCTCTCTCTTTCTCTCCAGCTCTTTCTCCTTCTCTCTCTCTCTCTCTCTCTCTCTGTCTCTCTGTCTGTCTCTCTGTCTCTCTGTCTCTCTCTCTCTCTGTCTCTCTCTCTCTCTCTCTCTCTCTCTCCCCCCTCTTTATTTCCTGTTACAAAGAACAGAGAAAGGGAGAGAAGGGGAAAAAAGCAGTCTAGCAGAACTAGCTCACAGAGCAACTGAGTCTGCTTGCTATAAAGACTGAAAAGAAATGTCTTCATAGAATTTCCATTCTTTTGAGGAAGACACAGATAAGAGTAACTACAAGGCAAATAAATAAATAAATGAAAATATATGTGTATATATATATATGTATATATATATATGTATACACATATAAAGTGGGCACTAGTATGATCAGGAGAGACTCTGAGTAGGAAGGAATAATAATAAGGATCATGATCATAATGATAATAGCCAGCATTTATAAAGTGTTTACTCTAGACCAGGCACGGTGCTAAGTGCTTTACAGATAGGCTGTCTCTAATCTTCACAACAACCCTGGGAGAGAAGTATTCTTCTGATCCCATTTTACAGAAGGGGATGCTTGAGGAGAATATTGAAGGAAAAAGGAGATTCTGAGAGATGAAGGGATGGGGGGATTGCATTCTAGCTAGGCGTGGGTGCAGAGATGGGAGGAACAGCAAGAAGATCCCTCTGGCTGGACTGTAAAATACAAGGCAAGAAGTAATGCAGCCTAAAGACAGGCTAACTAAAGGACTTTGTATTTTTCAATGCATCTGAAAAGCTTTTCGAGTTCATCCATCAATCAATCGCCATTTGGTATGTGTCTACAACGTGGCAGGCACCCGGTGCTAAATGCTAAGGCCCAGGAGGGGTGACTGGAGTCTGGAGGGAAGAGGAAGGCGGGCAGATTTTCTGTGCGGGTGGGGAAAGGTGGTAAGATTTCCACAAGTGGGATTTGGGCCAGGGCAAAATTAGCTGTGAGGGGTCAGGAAGGCAGCAGAGACAGGGAACTGGTGTGCCACTTTCTGGGCTTCTCTCTTCAAAAGGGCTGAAATGAGCTCCATCTTTCTTTCCCCTGAAGCAGGAGGACTCCACGAAAAGAAGAAATCTCCTCCTTCCAATCCTCCAGTCTTTTGTCTGTCTCCAGGCTTGGAAGGCGCTCAGCCTGGGAATGGAGAGGCATTCTTCTCCCCCTCCCCCGGCGGCCCACGCCTGGGCTTTGAGGACTGGGTGGCCACCCCAGGTCTGTGGCTCTGGCTCGTTCTGCACCGCTGAAGATCCTGAACAAAGGCCTGCAACACCCCTTTCCACTGTGGGCTGGAGGCGGCCATTTCTGCAGCATGGAAGGCAGAGAGAGCTCTGGGAGATGGAGGAGGAACTCAATTCTGGCGTCTTCAGATAGTCCAAGGCTTTGGCTTCCAGGACCCCGGGCAGTCCTATTAGCATGCAAACACTTCTCCAGGCGCTGCCTGCCTGCCTTCGGGTCTGCCGGGCAGCAGCCGGGCCTCTGTGGGGAGAGCGATGGGAGGGATGTTGGCCAACTTCACGGTCCAGAGCCTCCTGGGGCTCCCCTAACTCTGCTTTGGCTTCACCAATTAAATAAAGAGCCGACCCTGGCGTTTTCCGTCCACACTGAGCAAAGGGGGCATTCAAAGCAATGTTCCTCGGCTTCTTTACCTGGGAGGGCGGCGAGCAGCCCAGAAGGAGGACCGGCGGGAGGAGAATCAATGTTGCTAAGCTACCAGAAGTCACTGTTGTGAGTTAACAGTCAGGGACTTCTCAGGGAAGAAAGAATCAGCAGGGAAGGAGAGGAGGGGGAGGGGACTAAATCCTCCAACTGAACAACTTTAAAGATTCTAAAGGAAAGTGCTCTAATCCCAGACCTAATTGTTGGGGCTGGGCAGCCCGAATCCAGGGAGCTGGACCGCGCCCCCTTGGAATTACCCAGAAATGGCGAGAAACAGGGA
The DNA here is from genome assembly GCF_016433145.1 of Gracilinanus agilis. Classification (NCBI taxonomy): domain Eukaryota; kingdom Metazoa; phylum Chordata; class Mammalia; order Didelphimorphia; family Didelphidae; genus Gracilinanus; species Gracilinanus agilis. The sequence continues at coordinate 489,135,833 of NC_058133.1, read as the reverse complement.
AAGCGGGTGAGGAAAAGCTCTTACAGTTCTGCTTGCTAAGAGCACATCAAGAATCTGGGCAACTCGAGGGGTAGCTGGCTAGCTCCGTGGATTGAGAGCCAGGCCTAGAGATGGGAGGTCCTGGGTTCAAATCTGACCTCAGATACTTCCCAGCTGTGTGACCCTGGGCAAGTCACTTGACCCCCATTGCCCACTCTTACCTCTTCCACCTAGGAGCCAATACACAGAAGTTAAGGGTTTAAAAAAAAAAAAAAGAATCTGGGCAACAGGAAAAAGAGATGGCCAGCTCTACAGTGAGAGTAGGGGATAACTCAAGGGACAGCCTGAGTGCCGCAGTGGCATCTGTGAACTCTTAAGATGCTCTGGCAGGCTGGGCAGAAGCTCTCTGGAGGATCTATGGAGGGCTATGGCCAAGAATGATGTGGGATGAGAAGGCATGAATAGTCAGGGCTCTGCACCAAGACAGGACGTCCAAAGAGACAGAGGGTTCCTTATTTTATTTTGAATATTCCCTCCCACCCAACTTCTTTCAACTCACTTTGGCTTAATTCCCCTGGAGGTATTTCTTTATCTGATTTAGTCTAATATTTTCAACTGTGGATCCCAATACGGCAGACCAACATGTAGTCAGTAGGCATCTAATAAAGGCTTCCTGACTGCCTGACAATTTCCGATCCAAAAGAGAGGAAATACGGAGGAGCCTACTAGGAAGGGGAGTGTCGGAAGCCTTGGAGAAATAGGCCGGTATTGGAATGTCTTCGCCATGCCTAGTGCAGCCTGAGATCTTTATCACTAAACCAAGACAATCAAAATCACCTTTTCCCATCCTCCTCCTCTTCCAACCACACATCTGGCCCTTTTCCAGATCCTTCTAAACCCCACAGCTTATTATTTCCTTCAAGGGAAGGTGCCAAGAAGAAGATCCATTTTCTTTGTCATAGCTAGCTATAAGGTAAACAAGTACAAAAGAAAGGGAGAGAATGTGTGTGTTACCCAATTAAACAAGAATGCAGAGTCAGGGCCACTACATGACCACAGTTTTCCATGTGCCATATGCTAAGTTTGGGGGCTTGTTTGTTTTTTAAATCTCTATCTTCTGTCTTGGTATCATTTTTAAGGCAGAAGAATGTTAAGGGCTAGGAAATCTGGGTTAAGTGACATGCCTACATTTAGGAAGTGTATGGGTCCAGATTTGAACCCAGAACCTCCCAACTCCAGGCCAGGCACTCTATACACTGTGCTACCTAGCTGCCCTTTGCCTTTGTGAATCTTATACGTAACAGTCTCCACTGACTGGGCCAGAATTGAATCCAGGACCTCCCAGCTCTAGGCCAGACACTCTAATTACTGTGCTACCTAACTGCCCTTGCTTTTGTGAGTCTTGTGTGTAACAGCCTCCAATGATTAGGCCAGATAGAACTTCAGAAAGGAAGGAAGGGTATTTGACACAAGTGTCTGTGGGCCTCCCTTTCCCCTGATGAAAGGGAAAAAAACAACTGAAGGTAACAAAGGCTGAAAGTCCTTGGGAGAATGCCACCACCCATGAAATTTGACCAATGGCTAGAATGGTAGGGAAGACACCAGTGGGTGCTTCTCCTAGCAGGTACTTAGATATTGGCTAAACTGAACCAAGTTTGAGGTCAGAGAGCTTGGTTTTGAATTCTGGCTCTGCCTCATGGCTTTGGGCAAGTCACAACCCTTCTGGACCTCAATTTCCTCATCTGTTTATTTTTTAAAAAGAGGGCAAAGTTGGATAGATTATAGATTCTCTCCCTTTTTTTAAACTCTCACCTTCCATCTTGCAATCAATACTGTGTATTGGTTCCAAGGCAGAAAAGTGGTAATGGGAAGGCAATGGGGGTCAAGTGACTTGCCCAGGGTCACACAGCTAGGATGTCTGAGGCCAGATCTGAACCTAGGACCTCCCATCTCCAGGCCTGACTCTCAATCCACTGAGCTACCCAGCTGCCCATGTCAGTTAACTCCAATTGCTTAGTCCTTGCCACTCTTCTGTCCTAGAATTGATACTAAGACAAAAGATAACAGTTTTTTTTTTAACGGGGAAGTTTCAGAAACCAAAGAGAGGTTAACCAGGAAAGGCAATCTCTAGTTCTCTGGTCCCCTTCTCAGTCCTGAATTCTAACTTCAAAAGAGAAATTGACAGAGATGAGAGATGTAGAAAGATCATGAGTTTTGGAGAATCTGCCCCAGGATGTTGTTGAAAGATGGTGCCTGGCATTTGGGATGCTGGTGAAGTATGGCAGAAGTAAAGGTATCCGTCCAGGCTGTTTGTTGGTGCTTGCAGGCTCAGGGTAGGACAGTGGGACAGAATGCTCTCTTCTTCATTTCAGACTTGTCCTGCAAAGTACTTTGGAGAGGATTCCTGGCTCCCCAGTTCCCCTGTATGTCTGTGATGCAAAAAATGCATAGCTAGTTCGTAATCTTTACTGCTTAGGAATTAAAAAAAAAAAAAAAACCCAGGCCCCAAACTCTTGCGGTCTCAACTAATAGAGCCACTTGATTTGAAATAACAAAAATTAATGCCTTACAGGTGAAGGATCTAAAGTTTTAAAAAGATATTAAATGTGCCAGCATGAATTGTTTCTGAACCTACTTACTATGAAATAAACTTGATTATGAACAAATCCTTTTTAAGATGAGAAAGAACAACAACCAGCCAGCTTTGTGTATGTCTCTGGCGCTGTTCTCAATTATCCCTTTCCCTGTGAACTTCACAAAGTATCAGTAGGTGGTAGATAATTAAAGTTTTAATAAAACTTGTTTCATACCCCTAACAGAATCTTTTTGTTCCAAGAAGCCCCTCTTGCTCTAGCCCAAAGATGCCCCCACAAAGGAGTTGACTCTGGGAGGTTTTCCTAAGCAAATCAGTTTCTGGTTACATTTCGGTTTTGTGATCTCTTCCAGGGGAAGAAATGGGGAAAGTCACTTATGAGAAAGGAGCACTGCTGAGGAGTCTTATTTACATTCTGGAAGCAGAATTTTTATTTTATTTTATTTTTGAGGGAGGGAGAATTCCCTTCTCATTCCTGCCAGGAGAATAGAGCCTTTTCTCCATTTTAAAAAAGCGTATGGGGCATTGAGAGGTCTCCACGGCTGATACATGTTAGACGAGCTCGACCAAGCCGAGCTCTCTAAATACTGGCTTTCTTTCTTGCAAGAAGTATGTAGATTCTGGAGGAATCCTTCAATAGCAGTCACCTTCTGCTCCCTCCCCAACACTCTGGAATTCATGGAAGCCGTTTCCCCCACATAAAGGGGCTATCTTGATACACTCTGGGAATGCTGCGCTCATTTTTCCTGGAGCATTACTTCCTGTTGAAGAGACTCATGCTTCAACCTGGGATTCTCCAAGGCCTTTGCAGACGTTCATTTACAAAGATTCACACGCCTGAGAACAGGACAATCTCTCCCTTTACAGATGGGGCAAAAACTAAGGCCCTGAGAAAATAAGGGAGTGGATCGGAACTCAGGGTTCTGGACATTTTGTTCAAGACTCAGTTGGAAATTCTCTCTGAAACTAATCAAAGCCAATATGTCTATGCTGAAGAGCATGTAAGGGACAAGGAAGAAGAGAAGGCTATAGGAATGTGTGTAATGACTGTAGTTAGGATGCTTAAAAAGAGGATTTGGGGGCAACTAGGTGGCTCAGTACATCGAGAGCCAGGCCTAGAGATGGGAGGTCCTGGGTTCAAATCTGACCTCACTCTTTCTAGCTATGTGGTCCTGGGCAAGTCACTTAATCTCCATTGCTTAGCCCTTCCTTCTAGGTCCAACACTAACAATTAATTGCTAAATAAACCCTCACAACACCCTTCCTGCTCGCCTTGCAACCAATACACTGCATTAATTCTAAGAAGGAAAGTAAGGTGGTTTCATTTAAAGGGTATTAACTCTGGTTGCCTCTGATTCTTCCCAGATATATGACCCTGGGCAAGTCACTTGACCCCCATTGCCTAGCCCTGACCACACTTCTGCCTTGGAACCAATAACAGTATTGATTCTAAGAGGGAAGGGAAGGGTTTTTTTTTTTTTTTTAAAGGGCATTAGCTCTGTTTGCCACTGACTCTTTCTAGCTATATGACTCCAGGTAAACACTTGGCCTTTCTGTGACTAACTTTGCTCATCAGTACAATGAGGGGATTGGATCTGAAGGCCTCAAAGGCCCCTCCCAGCTCAAAAAATCCATGATTATATGAGGTAGGAAGCTCCTGACTGTGCTATGGCTTGCGTGGTGGCCCAGGGACCAGATCCTTTGATAGGGCTGCCTTTTTGGCTTTTCTCCAAATCTAAATCTAGAATCTTATGATGAAAAAAGGCAATGGAAAGGGTTCAAATACAATGCCAGGGTCTTTCTTAAGATGGTCTTCTAGCATGTAGATTTTTACTGTCTTATCAGTTAAAACAGTGCCTTGAAAGGGGAAAACACCAGATGGTCTATCCCCTGATCCCTAACAATTTGGAATTATCCATGCAGGCTCACATTCCCTTCTACGAGCATGGATCGCTGAGAGCTGATTTCAGTTTTATGGACAACAGTGCAGATGTGCATGGGAAATATTCAAGAAATGCAGGCAGGTACACAGCTTCCACAGGTCAGGAGGACTTTTCACCTTGGCCTTCCCTTTAGTTTGATGCCAGCTTTTTATTATTTTGAAATCATCTGTCTCCTTTATTTTCTTTTCTTTCTTTTTTTTTTTTAAACCCTTAACTTCTGTGTATTGGCTCCTAGATGGAAGAGTAGTAAGGGTGGGCAATGGGGGTCAAGTGACTTGCCCAGGGTCACACAGCTGGGAAGTAGGTCTGAGGCTGGATTTGAACCTAGGATCTCCTGTTTCTAGGCCTGGCTCTCAATCCACTGAGCTACCCAGCTGCCCATGACTCCTTTATTTTCAAAATAGGACAGATGCTGGGAGGCAGCTAGGTAGCACAGTGGACAGAGCATCAATTGGGGGACCTGGGTTCAAATTTGACCTCAGATGCTTCCTAGTAGTGTGACCCAGGGCAAATCATTTAACCCTAATTCCCTAGCTTGCTCCTTCCTTCCTTCCTTCCTTCCTTCCTTCCTTCCTTCCTTCCTTCCTTCCTTTCTCTTCCTTCCTTCCTT
>NC_058133.1:489106904-489120721 GCF_016433145.1 Gracilinanus agilis | reverse complement strand
TCTCTCTCTCTCTCTCTCTCTCTCTCTCTCTCTCTCTCTCTCTCTCTCTCTCTCTCCTTTTTTAAACTTACTTTCTTAGTATTAACTCTAAGACAGAAGACACAAGAATAAGTGACTTGCCCAAGGTCACACAACTAGGAAATGTCTGTGGCCAAATTTGAGCCCAGGTCCTCCCAACTCCAGGCCTGGTGCTCTATCCACAGTACCACCTAGTTACTCCAAAACTGCTCTTTTCAAAGTCACCAATAAATTCTTAGGTCTCATTTGATGGTCTTGTCTCAGTCTTCATCCTTCTCCATCTGTCTGCAGCCTTTGATACTTCCTTTCCTCTTTGATACTTTGCTTTCTCTTTTCTGAATTATCATGACATTGATGGCTCTTGATTGTCCTTCTACTCAGTTGATCACCACCTTCTTAGTCTCCTCTGCTGGACCATTATCCATATCACATCCCCTAACAGTGGGTATAACCCAAAGCTCTGTCCCGGGCCCTCCTCTTTCCTTTACTTGGAGACTATGTTAGCTCCCATAGATAGGTTCATGATCATCTGTATTTCAGCGATTCACTGATCTATATATCCTGGCCTCGTCTCTCTCCTGAGCTCTCATTCCATAAAACTAAGGGCCTATTGAACATTCAAACCACATGAATCCCCTGTTTTCCCTTCAAACCCATTCCTCTTCCAAACTTCCCCATTTCTGTTGAGGTCGCTACCATTTTTCCTTACTTTCTGTCTTAGAATTGATGCTAAGTATCTTCTAAGGCAGAAGAGCAATATGTGCTAGGCGATGGGGGCTAGGTACCTTGCCCAGGGTTACATAGCTAGGAAAGGTCTGAGACCAGATTTGAACCCAAGACTTTCCATCTCTATGCCTGGCTCTCAATTCACTGAACCACCTAGATGCTCTCCAAAGCCTCTTTTAGAGAAGGACCAGACAAAAGGAACTGTTGTGAACTCTTCCAAGGAAGAGGGAAGAGAAACAGCATATCTGTTTGTCCTACTCTTCCTGCTCTTGGCTTCTTTCTAGTCTTCTGGTATTTTTTTCTCTTTCCTTTTTTTTTCCAGGGACTAATTTGGCTGTTTAAATGGTTGGGTTTTCTGGCTGGGTTAGCAGGGATGATAAAGGGTGGAAGGGATGGAAGCTGTAAGGGCAAATCCTCCTTAATGTCAAGACAATGGAAGTTCAAAGAGTTTGGGATGGTTCAGCTCTGCTCCCCTGATTCTGAACTAATTACCATAATGAGAAGCTTCATGTATAAATGAAAAGGGCACGCACAGGTTTCAGAAGAGGTCCAAACTTGAATACTAGTGCCTATGACCAGTCATATAACCTCAGTCAAGCCATTGGTTTCTTCCCCTATAAAATAGGGATAATAATCCTAGCATCAACTGTCTTACCAAATCACTACAATTTGAAAACCGTAACTTGCAACCTCAGTGGAAAGATTCCTGATGATATGCCATAATGGAAAGGTTGGATATGGAGTCATAGGACCTAAGGTTGAATCCTGACTGACATTTACTACCTGTGAAACCTTGGGTAAGTCACTATCCCTCCTACATCTCACTTTATTTCTCTGTAAAAACTATTTATTAGGGGGCAGCTGGGTAACTGCGATATTGTACAATGATCAGCTGTGAAAAACTTCACTATTCTCAGTAATACAAAGATCCAAGATAAACCTGGAGGACTTAGATGAAATATGCTCTCCACCTCCAGAGAAAGAATTGATAGAATACGAATGCAGATTGAAGCATAAACTTTTTCACTTTATTTTCTTTCTGTTATATATACCTTCTACAATATGACCAATGCAGAAATATGTTATTGCTTACTCTATGCGGGGGGTGAGGTGGAATTTGGAACTCAAAATTTTAGAAAACTAATGTTAAACATAGTTAGAAAACTAATGGTAAAAATTGTTTTTAAATGTAATTGGGGAAAATGTTGAAAGATTTTTTTTTTGAAGAATTTGGATAAAGGTATAGGAGGCATTCTCACCAAATTCACAGGTGATACTTAGCTCAAGAAGCTCAAATTGTAATGTAGGAGACAACACACAAATAACTAGGAATCTACAAGACATGAATGGAAGATGAATTCAGAGGGGAAAGCACTTACAGCTGGGAGGACTAAGAAAGTGAGATTTAAGCTGAGTTTTGAACAAAGCCAGGAAAATTAAGTGGTCAAGGAGAGGAGGCCAAGCATTTCAGGATTTAAGGTTGGCTGGGGCAAAGAAAGGCATGACAGATGGAATATCTTGGTTAAGGAAAAGCAAACAGGCCAGTGTAACTGAACTGTAAAATGTCTGCAGTAAAGTGTAAGGATAGGGCATTTAAAAAATATTAGTAAGGTAGAAAGTGTCAAAGGAGGGCTACCAGAATAGTGAAGGGACCTTGAGTCTATGTTGTGGGGGGATAGGCTGAAGTAACCAGGGAAGTTTAGCTTGGAGAAGAAAAGAATCAAAGGACTTTGATAACTGTGTTCAGTTTTCTGAAGGATTATCATGTGGAGGAGGGATCAAATTTGTCCTGGTTTGTTTGATTGGTCAGAATTAGGAGGGAGGCAAAAAGATGAGTAACAACAAGAAGACACCATTTAGTCTAGATCAGGGGTCGGCAACCTTTTTGGCTGTGAGAGCCATAAATGCCACATTTTTAAAAATGTAATTTCGTGAGAGCTGTACAGTGCTCACAGTGCGGCTCCTGTAACAGCGCCTGAAAAAAAAAATGGACTTTATGGCTCCTGCAAAAAGAGCCAGATATGGCTCAAGAGCCATACATTGCCGACCCCTGGTCTAGATTTTGGTGGGAGTGGGGGACGGGGGACACCCAACTTCCTAACTATTTGAATGATCAAAAAGTAGAATGGGTTGCTTCAGGATGTTTGGGTTTCTCTTTCCTAAAAGATGAGTATTTCTCAGGTATTTCACAAGTGGGATTCCTTTCAGGTATGGGATGTCCTAGGCATCTGCTAGGATCACTTACACTTCTAAAATTTTTTTTGTGGAACTAAATTTCTGAGGTCTCTTCCAGCTCTGATTCTTTCAAAGAAGAGAAGCCATTATTTTGTTTTGGTTATTTGCTGATTCTCAGGGGTTTTCTATGCAGACTGCCAAGAGAGAGGTTCCAGGAATAATTATTGTGCTATAGTCAGATTTGATCAGATAACTGAGTACTGCATTCCCTTTGTAATGCACCATTCTAGGAAGGGCACTGAAAAACTGGAAAGTATCTAGATAATTAGGGGCCTCAAGTTTATGCTTTAGGAGGCTCAGCTGAAGGACCGAAGAAGAGATTTGAAAAAGAAATGACATCTGAATTCAAATATTTCAGTCTTTTTACATGGCAGGAAATCTTAGCCCAGAGAGGCAGAAATAGATACAATGGATAGAAACTTAAGAGGCACATTTGAGCTTCATTTAAAGTCAAATTTCCTAGCAATTAGAGTTACCCAAAAATGTTATGGATTGACTCAGGAGGTAGTGGGTTCCCTCTCATCTGAAGTCTTTTAAAAAGTTACTAATTTTTAAAAGTGTATTGATATCTTTTGTTTGCATATCACTTAGACTTCCCCCACCAGGATCCTCTCCCTCCGCTCCACAGAGCTCCATCCCTTATAACAAAAATTTTAAAAAGAGAAAAATCATTAAAACTAATAAACATATAAAAAAATCTGATGTTATATGCCATGTTCCACTGATCAAGGAGGCATCTTCTATCTTTTCTTTGGGCCAAGCTTTTTCTTTATAATTTTTACCTGGAGTCTTTAACCAAAGGCTAGATGGCCACTTGTCAGCTGTGTTGTAGAGGGCGTCCTTTTTTCAAGGACAGGCTAGATAAAAAGGCCTCTGAGGTTCCTTCCAACTCTGAGAATCTAAGATTCTATAAAAACATTGAGGGCTGCATCTTACATCTTTGAATCGAAGGCCAATATGGTTATTAATATCTAGCACCTTACCAACACATTCCAATACAGGCTAAAATTTAATGTCAAACTAGTGGCACAATGAAGTAAATAATAAAATTAGTCTTTGTTCCTCAGTTTTAATCCTATTAGGAAAAACTGACATCTTTAAGTATACAACCCAATATCATAGTCATGGTTTTGAAATGATGTCCTCTCTGAAATCTCAAGCTTTTCCAATATTCTGTGTAGAAAAAGGAAAGAGAGGGTAGCTGGTTAGCTCAGTGGATTGAGAGCCAGGCCTAGAGATGGGAGGTCCTGGGTTCAGATCTGGCCTCAGACACTTCCCAGCTGTGTGACCCTGGGCAAGTCACTTGACCCCCATTGCCTAGCCCTTCCCACTCTTCTGCCTTGTAGCCAATACTCAGTATTGACTCCAAGATGGAAGGTAAAGATTTAAAAAAAAAAAAAAGGAAAAAATAAATAATAAAAAAGGAAAAGGAAAAAGAAAAAGGAAAGAGAATGCAATAGAAGCTCTGCTATTTAATTCTATTAAGCCTCTCATATTATAGAAAAGTGATTAGGCATTTCCTTTTATAAAAATAAATTTTATTGATAACTTTTATTTTTGTATCACCTATATTTCCCAGGATATCCTTTCCACCTTCCCTTTTCCCCTCTCTAAGAGCCATCTCTTATATGAAAAAATAAAAAAGGGAGGAAACCAGTTCCTTAGCAGAATTCCAAACCATTTTCCAGAACAATTGGAACAATTCCTAGTTCTACCACCCAGGTATCACTTACTAACAATGTATTATTGGGCAGTTTTTAAAGGATTGAGATTTTAAAAAATTGTAACCTTGTAACTCAGGTGCCCCAATCTGAAAAGAAAACCAATAGAGTAACCCAAATCAGAATGCTACTAACTCGAAGTCCATCGTCAAACAGAGGCAAGCTTTCGCATGTGCTGGAGCTCTCTTTCCGTGTGTGGGTTATAGAAAGGTGCTGGTATTGCTTTGTTTTTGTAGGGGCTGAGGAGAAGCCTTTTAAATTCTGAGGTTCCAGAGGAAACAAGGGTTAAGGAGCTATTAGGAATAATATATGTAAACTGCCTCTAGTTATAAACTAACTGGAAATGTCACATGCGATAGATCAAAGTGTAACTTTCCAAAAAGGGCCTAATAAATGCTAGATTTTTTGACACTCAGAAATAATAAAGGCAAATCAATTTAACAAATGTTAGTGACTGTGAGAACCCAAACGGAGCTTATGAAAGGATCATCATCAAATTCTCCTAAAACAAAGGCATTTTATAATTGTTAAGAAAACATCAAAATTATTTTTCGTCTGAGGCATGGATGATATCACAAAGACCTTCAAAAGAAGAGGGGTTCCTCCCACCCCACCCTACAAACTCGGGCTGATTCTGGGTTCAAATCATGTTCCTTTAAAGGCCTTCGAGAAGACAAGCCCATGACACTTAAACTCTGGTTTTCAGAAATGGCAAGGCAGAAGAGAAAATTGTTTCCAAATGCCAAGCTAGCTTTTTAAGCACTTATTAGCACAAGGCACATTTCACAGTTACTAACACATCTTTGGACTTGATGAATTAAAAAAAAAAAAAAAAAAAACCACCACGCACCAGAAAGTCTACGTTGTTCAGACAAACAGCAAGGTTATTTCTGTGAATTAATGAACACTGACAGATGCTCCTGGTAAAAAACTGGTTCCAGGCCACCTGGAACTCTTCAGGCAATTGTGTGCCTTTTTAACACTTAACCCCAAACCTTTGCCCCGAGTGACTTAATTTGGGATCCATTTGCAAACTTAAAGACCTCCATGAGGAACACGGAACAAGGTAGGCTGCTAGAGAAAAGGCTACTAGAATGGCACTTGGGTCAAGTTGTTCCTGGGCAGAAGAGATGAGCCAGGTGCATGCAGTTCATGGTCCGCCTCTCAAGGATCTGTTTCTTTTGTATAGAAAAGATTCCTTTCATCACACTTGACAAAATTCTGGCTCACCCAAAAGGAGCTGATTTTATTTGTTGACTTCTATTTTTTTTTTTTTTTGTTCATATATCCAGGACTTCAGAAAGTCTCCCTTCCCCTGGATCACCCTTTCCATCCTAGGCCACCAAAGCCATTTGATTATATCACTTTGTACTTCATGCATTGCTATGTTTTTAATAATATTAACATTTATATACGGCTTTAAGGTATGCAAAGCATTTCCTACGTTAGTTGGCTCGTATTTTCCCATTCCCTGTCATGCTGTGCCTCCCCACCTGAAGTGTAAGCTCCCTGAAGGACCCTCCTCATCATCTTTTATTCTTTTTCCCTCCATGTGTTTTATATCTATGTACGACCCCTGCTTCGTCTGACTCTTCAAAACACTGGAGAGGCTCAAATTCATGCTAACTTGGGTTTCCAAGAACGGTGAAATCAGACAGATTTTTAGCCAGTCAGATCGCCAACTTCAAAGTGTTTGGCAAAGTCTTCTCTGGACTCTGTGAGAACTGGGCCAAGAAGTTAGGGGCACCAAACCAAAGAGCTGCCAGCCCACGGTGAAGTCATTCTTTGGAATGGCACCTGCGGAGCATTCTGATGACGCCACTCCTACAATCCTTTGGTTTGGCTTAAAAATCCCATCTGTTTGTCCATTTTCCGGTATCCAGCATCCCTCCGGGTATCTGGGAAATAATAAGGTTCCGAGACCACCATGCCCCCTTGCAAGCCACCATGTGGTCCTGTAATTGATTAGGGCTTCCTTTTCTGTTTATTATAGTAAGAATATTATTATATTCTGTATATTGTAGTATCGTTGATTATAGCGATGGGAAGGACGAGGCGTTCTATTACTAAGGAAGACTCGACCCGCATCCCTACCTCTAGTTCTGGACCATCTGTAGAATCTAACAGATTAAAGAACAAGGGAGGCCCCGATCCCTTCCCAGTAACACCAGGAATCAGGTACAGGTCATTCAGACCCAGATGGAAAAATGATTAAGGCCACAGAGTTCCCAAAGCCTCGGGCAGTAGGCAGATAATACCCAGCTTCCTGAGGTGACTCCTTTGCTCCTGGCTCTCTCCCCACTCTAATATCCTTTTCTCCAAACCACCCTATAAAAGTGAAGGGGGGGAAACTTAAAATAAATGGCTTTTTCCACCTCTCTTGGCACCAAAGTCGTGTGCACGTCTTTCCTAACACAAGCAACTGAACTACCCTGGGAGAGAGAGACGAACGGAGTCAGAAGCAGCCCTTCTTTGTATTTGAGCATGATCCCGCTGACCTCTCTTCACACATGTCTCCGCAGGACTGAAAAGATAAATATACCCCATAAAAGAGAAGATCCTTTGTGGGGAAGAAAGCCTGCTTTTTGGACTCAATGAAATAATTCTCTCCTTCCATGTGGTAACCTTTATACTTAAGCGATTCAAATCCTAAGAGCCTTCCTTTAGGATGTTTAGACTAAAGGCCCTTTTAAATTCATCACTACTGTACTCATGACAGGGAGTAAGTGGGGGGCTCGCAAAGTTTCACAAATCCTTCCCCTGGAAAAGAGGCCATGAAGGGTCACCCTCCTAAAAAGCAAACACAGCAAACCCCAGCCCAGGATGGAGCCCTACCTGTTTCTAAAGGCTGGAGGTGGGTTGGCCTAAGGCTGAATGATTCTGTTCCAGTTCTCCGAAAGATTTCATTCCACGCTAAAGGAGATGAAAGTCTTCCACAGCAACTCTCGCCCTACCCTTTCCCAAGGCTTCCCTTCCCCCTTCCCTCACCTCTTCCCTCTTTGGGGCATGTGGGAGGAAATACAGTGATAATCAGACAATTCTGTTTGAGAGAGGGGGAGCCCCCAGGGACCTCAAGGACGACCAGATTTCCACGCCTCAACAGTGATGGGCCATCTACTTTTACTTTGATTTTAAACTGATTTCAGTCACCTTCAAGTGCAATTTTTTGTGCTATTTTTGCAGGCTATGGAGTTTTATTCAATCACGAAATCACAGATCACAGCGTAAAGGGATCTCAGAAGCTATCTAGTTCAACCCTCTCATCTTACAAAGGAGGAAACTGGGGCCCGGTAGGTAAAACAATTTATTCAAAGTCATACAAGTAGTAGAGCCTTCTGAATCCAGAGCTATGGCTCTGTCTACTGTATTATGCCATCTCGATGAGTATTTATGAAGGAATGAATAAAAAAGTCTTTAGAAAAGGCAAGACACTCTCTGTTCTCAAGGAGCTTGTGATCTACTTGTAGAAGTCAACAGAGAGGAAAAAATTCCTTCAGTCACAAGGCAGAGGAAAAGTTCTACGGATTCAGCAGTGGGATGGATGGCAGGGCCCAGAGATCCCTAGATTACATGAAAATGGCAGAGCTGAAGGGTAGAACCAAGATGGCAGAGCAGTAACAGGTCAGTGAGTGCCCCACACCCCTCAAAGGCCTTGAAGAAGATTTAGAAAATGTGCCAGACTGAATCCTGATGAGGAAATCCAAGAAAAAAATTGTTGTCAATCATTTTTTTTAAACCCTTAACTTCTGTGTATTGGCTCCTTGGTGGAAGAGTGGTAAGGGTGGGCAATAGAGGTCAAGTGACTTGCTCAAGGTCACACAGCTGGGAAGTGTCTGAGGCCGTCAATCATTTTTTTAACGTAGGTCCCCATAGGGTGTCAGAAATCTCTGAGGACTCTGGGGTCTGATCTGTGGGCCATGAGCACTACAGGAAACAGAGAGGTCATGTTCCAGGTCAAAAAGAGGTACCAGAATCAGCACAGACGGTTGCCAATCAGCAGCTCTGTTGCTCACTGCACTGTTCTAGGTCACAGATACCCATGTCTAGAGGTGACAGTCTAGAGTAAGAAGAGGACAGTGAACTGAGCAAGGAGACAGTTCAGAAGCCAGCAGTAGCTCTGTGGATCTCCGTTTCTGCTTCCAGCCCAACTTGAAGTCTGAGGACAAATAATGAGGGTAGGAATCCTAGATTTCTGGGACTCTGGACCTACAAGGCTTCCCAGAGACTGACGGGACTGAGTCTAGCAGCACCTGTTGTTATTCAGACCCAAACCAAGGTCAGGAATTTGTAGAGTTCAGATCCGTTGAGCAAGGGTCAAGATTTTGTCCAGAATTCAGTCACTCTGGGAACAATGAAAGCTTACAGCTCTCCAGCCTCCCTGTCCCTGAGCTGTCCCTGAGAGCCTAGAAAAACACAAAACTCAAATATCCCAAGAAAGCAGCAATAGGACCAGTCCACACCTTCCCTTCATAAATGCATAGAATTCAGCCTTAACATCAAGTCTGGAGTCAGGAAGTAAGCTATAAGAATTGGAGCGGGGAGTGGAAGGGAGGGATCCCAATTAAAAAAAACAAAAACCCCAAACCCTTACCTTCTGTCTTAGAATCAGTACAAAATATTGGTTCTAAGGCAGAAGAGCAGTAAGGGTGAAGCAACTGGGGTAAATGACTTGCCCAGGGTCACACAGCTAGGAAATGTCTGAAGTCAGATATGAGCCCAGGTCCTCCTGACTCCAGGACCCACATTCTATCCAATGTGCTACTAGCTGCCCCTAAAGATCCCAACTTTTAAAGCTATTATGGAGAGAATGCTCAAGCCACAAATTCAAAAGAAGAGAATTATTCTAAAATATCTACGAGCAATGTTTCTGATGAAGTAAACAGTACCTACCAGGAGAACAATTTACACAATAACAACAACATTGTAAAGATAATCCAATATGAAAAACTTAGAAACTCCAATCAACACAATGACTCGCCACAATACCAAAGGACTCGGGAACTATGTGCTCCACCTTCAGATGGAGAACTATCGGACTCAGTGTGGACAGAAGCTTCTTTTCCTTTTCTTTCCCCTTCCTTCCTTTCCTTCTTCCTCTTTTTTTTTTGGGGGGGGGTTGGAGAGGGCAAGACTAAAACAGGAATGATCTACACAACTAATATACAGGTAACCCATTCTGCAAGGGGTTAGAGGTATGGGGCCCAGTGATCTGGAAAATCTGCATAAACTTTTTTTGCCTCTCTTCCTACCAGAGAAGAAATCTGACTGTTTTTTTTTTCTTTTATGGAGTATTTACAGTATCTTACAGTAAAATTTGGGTGAAGTATTTAGTCATAGATTATATAGTTAACTTCTCCTGTGTCATCTGTGGCTTTTTTTGCAAAATTCTCCCCCAATTTCCATTTAGTTTCTTATGCCAACCTGTGATATAGTGAAACCGTGATGAGGAAAGCCGTGATGGAAAAGGGATAACTGTATATTAATAATGGAATATATAAGTGCATGGAGGAGGGGGAGAGAGAGAATTTGGAACTGGAAATAAAATTTAATTTTAAAAAAGAGTCTAATTTAACACTGTATTTCTGGAAGAGTCTTGCCTAGCTGGGTCTTTCTGAACAGCCTTCTGTTCTCCTCTGAATGTATCTTAAATGTTTCTCTGGGTTCTTTTAAGGAGGGAATAGAAGATGAAGGATTCCACTTCAGGTACGCTCAAGGACATGCTGAGTCCAGGAGAGAGTCAGAAATATGGGGCAAGATCTCAGGTGAGAAGTTGCAGCTAGATATAAAAAGATGGGAGCCATGCCCACAGAGGTGAAGGTTGCAACCTTGGGGATAGAAAGGACTATCTGGGGAGAGAGAGTCAAGGAGAAAAGAGGGACAAAGACAGAATGTTCGGGAACACGTAGAGAACTTGGACTGGAGAATCTTTTTTTTTATATTTAAATATTTTATCTTTTTAGAAAAATTTTCCATGGTTACATGATTCTTGCTTTTAGTTTCCCCTTCACCTCCCCCCCCCCATATTCAATACACATTTCCACTGGTTATAACATGTATGATCAATCAAGACTTATTTACATATTATTGATAGTTGCATTGGTGTGGTTCCGTTTTGGATCTACATCCCCAACCATGTCCGCATCAACCCATGTGTTCAAGCGGTTGTTTTTCTTCTGTGTTTCCACTTCTGCAGTCCTTCCTCTGAATGTGGATAGTGTTCTTTTCCATAAGTCCCTCACAATTGTCCTGGGTCATTGCATTGCTGCTAGTACAGAAGTCCATTACTTTTGATTTCACCACAGTGTATCAGTCTCTGTGTACAATGTTCTGGCTCTGCTCCTTTCACTCTGCATCAGTTCCTGGAGGTCTTTCCAGTTCACATGGAATTCCTCCAGTTTATTATTCCTTTGAGCACAATAGTATTCCATCACCAGCATATACCACAATTTGTTCAGTCATTCCCCAACTGAAGGGCATACCCTCGTTTTCCAGGGACTGGAGGATCTTAAGGAAAGAAGCAATCTCAAGAAGTTGCCAAGGGGTTCAGTGTAAAATATGGAGAACAAGTCAAAAAGAATGAAAGCTGAGGGAAAAAATACCACTGCATTTTCATAACTATAAGGTAAAGGTAACTTTTGAAAATTCAGTTTAAACTGAATAAGTGGGGCAGAAGTTAGAATGCAAGAATAGCAAGCCAGAAGTAGGAGTATTGATAGTAGGCTATTTTAAGATGTTTGGTGGTGAAAAGAAGAAAATAGAGTAGGTGAACATTTCAAGGTATGGTGAGATGAAAGGACAATGTTTTTCAAGGCTGAAGACACTTGGTCATATTCACAGGAAGAAGGAAAAACAGAGATGCATGAGATAGTAGTGTGATAGGAGAGGAGCACTGATTCTGTAGTCAAAGATCCTACGTTCAAATTCCACTTCTGTCTGACATTCATGATAGTGAGTGAGTCACATGGCCTCCCTAGGCACCTCAGTTTTCTCTTCTAAAAGAGTTGAATTAGATAATCTAAGAGGTTCTTTTTCACTCTAGCTCTACATCTATAATTCTAGAAGAATTTGGATAACCTATGCATCAAGGCCATAGGAGAATATGGGAATTTTAGAACCCATATGAAGTAGTAAATTTTTCCCTGAAAAAGAAGGGAAGGAGGAAAAGATACAAGAAACAAATGTTGTGCAAAAAGGGTATCCTGGAATTAAAATTTTAGGGTTTGAAGGGGCAGTTGGATGGCTCAATGGATTGAGAGCCAGGACCAGAGACAGAGAGTCATGGGTTCAAATCTGCCTCAGACACTTCCTAGCTATGGGGTCTTGGGAAAGTCACTTAATCTTTTTTGCCTAGCCGTTACCACTCTTCTGCCTTGGAACAAATACAAGTGTTCATTGAAAGAAAGTAAGGGGTAAAAGAAAAAAATATATAGGGTTTATGTTAAGCCATGGAACAGTTGGGAATCATTAAAAACAAAGGGCAACTTCCCAGATATAATCCAGACTTTGTTCTTCCCCTGTTCAAATTCTGGGCTCTGCATCTGCATTGGACTGTTCAATTAACTGCATGTCATAATGTAAGCAATATGCCTCTTTCATCCACTTGCTTTTTCCTGTATGAATTGTTAGGTCAATATATATATATACATATATATATATATATTTTTTTTGTTAAACCCTTAACTTCTGTGTATTGGCTCTAGTTGGAAGAGTGGTAAGGGTGGGCAATGGGGGTCAAGTGACTTGCCCAGGGTCACACAGCTGGGAAGTGTCTGAGGCCGGATTTGAACCTAGGACCTCCCGTCTCTAGGCCTGACTCTCAATCCACCGAGCTACCCAGCTGCCCCCAGGTCAATATATTTTTTGAGCATCAATGGATCTCATTGAGAAGACCTTGTAATATTCTGGTGCTTGGTGTAATCAGCATGTTATCTCCTCAAAAGAGCTACTATTTGTAGAGAATCCCTCTTCCACTTGGATTCTAAGTATGACCTTCTCCACGATAGCTGTAAACATCTTTTTATCACCAATATTCTCCTGATGATGATTCCATGACTACAAATCATGGAATATCATGATTTTGAAAGAATCAAAATTGTGGACTACCCAAAAGAGCAAAGGATGAAGGACAGAGAATACTTGGGGAATAGAAATTAATAGGTTGCAACATGTAGTCAATGATTTATGTGGAATAAGTATGTAAAATATATCATCAAGAAGATATGTAGAAGTTCTGGATTTAAATCTGACCTCAGACACTTCCTCACTGTATGGCCTTAGGCAGGTCACTTAACCTCTTCTGCTTTAGACCCAGTACACAGTATTGAGTCTAAGACAGAAAGTAAGAATTTTAAAAGAAAAAAAGAAGATATATGATGACTAAGGAAAAAGGAATGTTTCCAGTTGTTGGATAGACCCTCCATGCAGGGTTTATGGGAGGCCATGAGCAAGAGTGAATGAAAGAAAAGGAATCTACAAAGTCATTACTATGCCTTGAGCACTGTGCTTGGCACAAGAAATACAAATAGGAAAAAAGCTAGACAACCCCTGCCTTCAGGGAACTTACCTTCCAGTAGGGGGAGACAACACCTTGAGGAGTTAGTGAGGAAGAGCACAAGGAGGAGGAGCAGTCCAGTCACAGGACAACTGACAGATATGTCCTTTCCAGGAAGGATCTGTGGATTTGATTATTGTTCTCCCAGCTAGAAGTGGAAAGCAGGATGGAGGAGAGATAACAGTGGCATGGGGAAACTGGGCTGGGCTAGAAAGGAAGTCAGAGAAGGCAGTGGAATGCAGGGGTGGAGATAAAAGCTAAAATATAGGGAGCATAGAGTGAAGATGACCAGGGAATCACTTAGCATAAGAGTCCTACAGGATAAGAAAGTGTAGTAGGGACAGTTAGGTGGCTTAATGGAGAGAGAGCCAAGTCTGAGTCCTGGGTTCAAATCTGACCTCAGATACTTCCTAGCTGTATGACCCTGGGCAAGTCACTTAACCCCAGTTGCTTAGCCTTTACTGTTCTTCTGCCTTGGAATAAATACATAGAATCAATTCTAAGACAGAAGGAGAAAGAGAGAAAGAGAGAAAGAGAGAAAGAGAGAAAGAAAGGAAGAAAGAAAG
>NC_058133.1:489094457-489104854 GCF_016433145.1 Gracilinanus agilis | reverse complement strand
CACACACACACACACACACACACACACACACACATTTCCCTGAAGGCCCAAGACTCAGGCCCAACTGGCTTCCCCACCCGCCCTTGAATACATGGCAGTATAGGGAGGAGCTCCTGGTACCCATCCCTGCCCGCCCTCTGACTCTACCAGATAGAAAGCTTCCTCCAAACCACAGCTCTCAGGAGAGTTAAGAGCTGAAGAGATCTTCCAAAACCCAGAGCTCTCCTGTCATCAGATCCTAGGACCCTTCCATTGAGGAGATAGATCATTCCTGTCTATTCATATCTGAGGCATCAACCAACGCCATCCCTGGATTTTGAGTCTTGCCAAGATCATACCCCTCACTGGATTACAGCTTCTTTGGGAAAATCACCAAGTCCATTCTATAGAGACAGAAGGTTTCTTGACAGATTGGAGGACGACACCACTCCAAGGAATCCTGTTATCTCTTGGTCCTTCATTTCCAAGTGACTGAGGCCAACTTCCTGTCCCTGTTGTCCCCTGCTACCAATTCCATCCCCACTATGGCCACCTACAAAGTCAGGGTGGCCACAGGCAAAGACTTGATGTCTGGGACGTTTGATTGCATCTCACTGACCATGGTGGGAACTCAGGGAGAGAGCCACAAGCAACGTCTGGATCATTTTGGAAGAGACTTTGCAGCTGGATCAGTGAGTGGGAAGGCTGATATGGAGGAGGGGAGCAAGGAAGGAAGGAAGGAAGGGAGGGAGGGAGGGAAGGAGGGAGGGAAAGTATAGCTGACTGTAATCTGGCAGAGAGAATAACCACATTAACAAGGTCATAGAGAGAATAGTGATAGGAAGAAAGGAAAGAATTAATGGAGACTGCCACAGTTGGTAGTGATTTTCTAATAAAGCAAATTATGTATATATATCAAAAATATAAAACAAAAATAAAAGAGGCAAATTCATCTGTGTGTGAGAGAGATTTAGGGACTTCTGAGGAGTCTGGCAGATGGACATGGAAGGGAAATAGATAATACTTAAATATTTCAGTGAAATAAAGAAAAAAAGAAAGGGAGTTAAAAAGAAATGATTAAAAGACTTGTTAAGCAGCAATGAGGGCCATCTGAGGATAAGATGAATTTATAGTGGATTTGGTCAGCATGTTTNAGGAAGGGAGGGAGGGAGGGAAGGAGGGAGGGAAAGTATAGCTGACTGTAATCTGGCAGAGAGAATAACCACATTAACAAGGTCATAGAGAGAATAGTGATAGGAAGAAAGGAAAGAATTAATAGAGACTGCCACAGTTGGTAGTGATTTTCTAATAAAGCAAATCATGTATATATATCAAAAATATAAAACAAAAATAAAAGAGGCAAATTCATCTGTGTGTGAGAGAGATTTAGGAGTCTGGCAGATGGACATGGAAGGGAAATAGATAATACTTAAATATTTCAGTGAAATAAAGAAAAAAGGAAAGGGAGTTAAAAAGAAATGATTAAAAGACTTGTTAAGCAGCAATGAGGGCCATCTGAGGATAAGATGAATTTATAGTGGATTTGGTCAGCATGTTTTTGGTGACCTTTTCTAGTAACATTAGTAGTCAGAGTATGAATAGAGAAAGTGAACTGTTTATAGAGTAATACAGAATTAGAAGTGGGCATAGAAACCAGTAGAAGGCCAAAGGGGGAAAGGATTCTAGGTAAAAGATAGATCAACAATAAAATTATTGCCTGTAGAGTAGCATTTGAGTCCTTTCTCCCACCTCTCCTCCTTATTTCTCTTTTCCCAGAGTTCCTAAAACTTGGGTTTCAAAGAGCTCAGATAAAGTATCTTATTTCTCCATTTAGTTAAGATACATTTTGAAAAGCCACATCTTGAACTAAGGAGATTGGAAGGGAAAGATTGGCGCTCCAAGAGCTCCAGCTGCCTCTCCTGCTGCCAAGGCATTGTTTTAGTCAAATGTCAAGTGAAAAGAGAGAAAAAGAACAATGGTTTTATTTGAATCACTTCCAAGAGAAAGTAACCTCCAGCAAAACTCAAGGCCCACTTTTCTGGAAATTCTGGCACATGGATAACATAAATGGAAGCAAGAAGTTTCATCTCTCCAAAAGCACAGCATCAAATAGAAAAGGCTGGGAGGAATACACTGTTTTAAGGTCCTTGTGGCTCAGCCTATGATCCATTTCATCCCTTGTCACCTCCTTCACAAGTTCCTTAAGCTGCTCAAAAGAAACTCATTTATGGATGCAATTTCCTTGGGCAAGAATGACAGGGATGCTGGAAAAGTGATGCTAAATAACTTTATCCTTCCAGAAAGTCTGATTTACAGAATTTCATGATCTCATCAGCTCCCAGGGTTTCAACAATCACCTCTATGCTGGTGACTCTCAGATCTACTTATCCAGTCCTAACCTCTCCCCCCACTTCCAGTCTTACATCTTCAACTACCTTTCAGACATCTCCAACTAAATGTCTTAACAGACATCTTAAACTCAACATGTCCAACATGTCCAACATGTCCCCCTCTGAACTCCCCTATTACTATCAAGGCTACCACCATTCTCCCAGTACCAGAAGCATTCCTCAAGTCTCTTCTTACTCCAGTCCATCCTCTATGCAGCTGTCAAATTAATCTTCCCCAAGCAAAGATCTTTGGGGTAAGAACTCACCATTTCATAAAAATCACTGAGAAAACCTCAAAGCAGTTTGGCAGAAACTAGGTAAAGACCAACATCTCATACCATATACTAGAATAAGGTCAAGATTCAGACATAAAGGGTGATTTTATAAGTACATTTGGGGACCATGGAAAAATTTGCCTCAGATCTATGAACAAGGGAAGAGTTTATGACCAAATAGGAGATAGAGAGGATCACAAGAAATAAAATGGATAATTTTGATTACATGAAATTTTAAAATTGCCAATGCAGCCAAAATGAGAAGGAAAACAGGAAACTGGGGCTGGGGGTTGGGGGGTGGGAAAGGATTTCACAAGTTTCTCTGATAAAGGTCTTGTTTTTCAACTACATAGGAAACTGAGCCAAACATATGTATATATAACACATATATACATATATATGTGTGTGTATCTATCTATCTATCTATCTATCTATCTATCTATCTATCTATCTATCTATCTTTCCCATTTGATAAATGGTCAAAAGGTATAAATAGGCAGTTTTAAGATAAAGAAATAAAAACTACCAATAGTCACATGAAAAATGCTCTAAATCACTCTTGATAAGAGAAATGCAAATTAAAACTGGAGGTATGACTCATATCTATTAGATTGTTTAACATGGCAGAAGAGGAAAATGACAAATGTTGGACGGGATGTGAAAAAATAGTACTAATATGCTGTTGGTAGAGTAGTAGATTGGTCCAACCACTCTGGAGAAGAATGTGTAACTATGGCCAAAAGGCTATAAAATTTGTGCATACTCTTTGACCCAGCCATACCACCGCTAGGTCTGTATCCAAAGGGATCAAAGAAAAGGGGAAAGAACCTATGTGTTCTAGAACATTTGTAGCAGCCATTTTCATGGTGGCAAAGAAATAGAAATTAAGGAGATACCCAACAACTGGGGAATATGGCTGAACAAGTTGTGGCATCTGATTGTGATGGAATACTATTGTGTTATAAGAAATGACAAACAGGATGGTTTCAGAAAAAGGTGGGAAGACATCTATGAATCTGATACAAGGTAAAGTGAGCAGAACCAACCCACAGTTACAGCAATATTGTAACAATTGTTGACTGTGAAAGACTTAGCTGCTCTGACCAAGATATTTATCCAAGACAATTCCAAAGAATATCTGATAAAAATGCTATCCACTTCCAGAGAGAACTCTGAGTGGTTTGAAACATACTTTTTTCATTGTATTTTTTGTGCTTTTTTTTTAAACAAAGGCTAATATGGAATATGTTTTGCATGACTTCATATGTATAATTGATATCATATTGCTTGCTTTCTCGATGGGTGGGAGGGCAAGAATTTAGAACTCTAAATTTTAAAACACAAATGTTAAAAATCATTTTAAAAAATTTAAGTGAAAAAAAAAGCAAAGATCTGACTCTCTCTCTCTCTCTCTCTCTCTCTCTCTCTCTCTCTCTCTCTCTCTCTCCAATAAACTTCAGTGGCTCCCAATCAACTTCAGGGGAATGGCTAGGTGCCTTCTAGAGCCCTGGACCTGGAGTCAGTTTAAATCTGACCTCAGACACTTAATTAGCTGTGTGACCTGGAGCAAGACATTTAACCCCAGTTCTTCATCTGAAAAATAGGGATACACTGGAGAACAGAATGGCAAACCACTCTAGCATCTTAGCCAAGAAAACTCCATGGACAAGAGGGCTCATAGAGTTGGAAACAACTGAATGATTGAACAACGATCACCTTTGGGATCAAATACAAAGTCCTCTTTGGTTATTTAAGGTTTCCATACTCTCATCCTATCCTACTTTTCCAGGCTTTCTGGTGTACTTTTCTCCCTTCCATATATTTTGTGATCCAGTGGCAAAGACCTCCTTCCTACTTATTCCTCAAACAAGACACTCTATTTTCGCTGGCTGCCCCACTCCCCGGAACTAGGAACACTCGATTCACTCATCTCTGACGTCTAGTTTTCCCAGCTTACTTCAAGTCTCAGTGAAATTCCTCCCTTCTGCAAGAACCCTTTCTCAGTCCTCCTTAATCTTAGTGCCTTCTCTCTGAGATTCCTCTCAATTAATTTATCCTGTATATAACTTGTCTATACATAGCTGTTTACATGTCCTTCATTAGACGATAAGGTCTGCTTTTTATCTTTTCTTCCCCCCCCTCTCCATATCTCCACTGCTTAATAGCACAGTGCCTGGCACAGAGGAGGTGCTAAATAAAGGCTCACTTCCTTGGCCAGTTTCCTCATCTGTAAAAAGAAAATGGTGGCACCTACCTCGGAGAATTGTCAGATAAAATATATGTAAATTGACTTGAAAATGTTACAGTGTGCTCTCTAAGGCACTATACAAATATTATCCATCTGTCAATGGCCCCAGCCTACCCAGAGCCCACCACCAGGCACTGGAGGGAGACACTGACCAAGCCAGTGAGAACACACAATCTGCCTCCTACTCTGATCCTACCAGAATCTCAATGCTGCCTTCCTGTCTGCCATGTCCGTGGGCCCAAAGGACCCCTAGGTCTTTCCATCTGCTGGCCCTGGATCTGAGAAGTCCTTTGTTTATGGGTTGTCTCCCCCAATTACAACAAGAGCAAGGACTATCTTAATTTTCTCCTTGTATTCCCAGCACTTAGCACAGTATTTGGCACACAGAGCTTAATAAGTGCATTTACATTCTGTTCCACGTTCACTAAGTCAGGAACATGGGAGAATGCTCGATGAGAAGCAAACTAAAAAGGCTAAATGTTGGGGAGCAGGGTTCATGTGTGGCACACCAATAACATCTGCAGTATTATCCAGCTGATTAGAGTTTAATCATATGCATGGTCATTCTTCTGCTTCTGTAATTAGATCTAAGCAAGTGAGGAGAAGATGTCAGTGGTAGCAGAGGCTGAGAAAAGCAAGAATCATAGGGAAAAGCAAGAATTCATTGAGCAGAAACTCAGAATCCATCTAGTACAACCCATTGGTCTACAGGAGAAATTGAGGCAACCTACCCAACAGGGAGGTAAAACAACTTACCCAAGGTCATATAGGCAGTGTCAGAGATCAGATGTAAGCCCAGAGCCCATGTGAAAATATTTGGATCTATAACCAAGGGGTCCCCTAGTCCCCACCCTTTTTTCTGGTTCTGGGAGCTGGGGACCCCAAATTCTTTCCTAGTAAATATAGCACGATAAGCTAAATAAATGGGAGTGCCTCAAGGAAAGTCTCCTCTGTCCTCTTCTGATAATACCTATGCCCTTAATGTAGAGTAATCAAATTCCTTTCCTAATACCTAATACCTGCCCAACCTCCTTTAACCTTCTCATGGCGGTAATTAGCTTGTTCATTCAAATGAATTATAAAAGCTTGCCATTGGAAAAGACTGAAGAGATCATGAGGAGGACCCTTTAGACACTGACTTTTCTAATTCTTGGACAAATGAGGTCCAGTTTTTGTTTTTCCACTTCTGTTTTTGCTCCCTCTCACCTTTGTGGCCTTTTGTGCTTCCGGGGGGCCCGTTCTTTATCTAATGTGGGACTAGGCCCAACCCTGTCCACGAGGGCTGAATGGTTGGGTGCCTGCCCTGTGAAACACAATCTGGGGCTAACTAGGCATGATGGGCCTATGCTTAGGCTTATGCTGGCTGACCCGCCACCAATCAGGGCAGTAGATTAAATCACTTGGGGCATGATGCCTCTTTCAGCTTCTCCTTTATCCACCCTCCCCTCGCATTGGACCCCAAATCAAGACTTGTATTCCCCTGATATGAATTACACCAGATCTTGGCCACTTAGCTGGGAATCAATGCTCTTAGATCCCAGGGAACAGGAAATTCCAAAAATCCTGATAATACAGGAAATGGAGGAGGCATGCTGTGTGTGTGTGTGTGTGTGTGTGTGTGTGAGAGAGAGAGAGAGAGAGAAGCCTTTCTCACTTGTTTCCTTTTCTCTCTTTTTAGCAAGAAGTCAGGGATAAATTGGGGAAACTAACATTTAGAGTCTTACAAACCAGTTCTAATTTCCTAACACTACTTTTAGTTCTGAGTTAAAATTTCTAACTAGGCTGGAATTTGTCTTCTGATCTCCGTTTAGGACATTTTTTCTCCCTATTTCCAGATGCCCGGTATCTTCATGTTGTCCCTCCCTGCTCCAAAGTTTCTTCTCTCTTTTTATTCCTATGGAAACCTTTTTTTTCTTTTTATGCTTAGTGGCATTTCTAATGGGAAAGTAATTCACTCAAAGATATAAGTAAGGCTACATCTTCTCAGGACATTTTTTTTAAAACCTTTACCTTCCAACTTGGAATCAATACTGTGTATTGGCTCCAAAGCAGAAGAGTGGTAAGGGCAGGCAATGGGGGTCAAGTGACTTGTCCAGGGTCACACAGCTGGGAAGTATCTGAATCCAGATTTGAACCTAGGATCTCCCATCTCTAGGCCTGGCTCTCAATCCACTGAGCCACCCAGTTGTCTCCCATATTTTCTTTTTTAACTCAAATGAACTGGCAGAATTGTCAAGCCAAGTTTCTCACTGTATCCCTCCCTCCTTCTTTGCCCCCACTTCTTCATCCCCACCCCCACCCCTATACTCCCTCCCATTTAGTTTGGCCCTTAAAGATGAATCTTGAACTGCCTACAACCCACCTTCCTTACCTTTTCAACCAGTCAACCGCCAATCCCCAAATAAGAATGGGGTGAGCTTTCTATAATTAGATAAGATTGCCGGAATAAAATCTTGGATCTTGGGCTAGAAAGGACATCAGAGATGGTCTCGTACAACTCCTTGATTTTATACTTCAGGACCCTGAGACGGAGGGGAGTAAATAACTTGACCTCAGGCCAAAGGCAGTAAGTGGAAGAGTTGGGAAGCCCCTCTTCTCCTCCCCCTGAAACCTCTAACAATATGGTTTCTTATAAGCTAGACTGGAAACTCTTTAAGGGCAAGAAATGTCTTTGTACTCCCAGGAGCTCCTAGGATAGGGGATGAATTGTTTAACTGAATTATGGAAACCAGAGAGGCTATTTTCCAGCCATTTTGCATTGTGTATGGAAAGGAAGGGAGTGGGCTTGTCCAGGTCATTGGCTCTATGACCTCCTCCTTGTTCTGGGACTTCTGCAAAATTAGCATGTGCTATCCTAATGTGTGTCACGATAAAGATTCCTAGCCCTATATTATTCCCACAGCTTATATACCAGCATGTTCCGGCAATATGGATCAGAGTCCTTTGAAGTGAGGTCAGAAGACCTAGGTTCAAATTCTGCCTGAATGACATTGGGCAAGTTACTTCCCTCTCTTTGCCTCAGTGTCATCACCTGTAAAATGAGCTGGTTGGATCTGACAGCCTGTGAGATCTCTTCTAACTCTAGAGCTAGGGGTCTATGTTTTATTCCAAGGGATCTCTTGGCAGCTGCTCAAATTTTCTGTATTTCTCCTCATTTTATTTATTTATTTTTGCATTCTTTATATTTTATTTTTAAATTTTAATAAATCTATTTTCCCTCATTTGCAAAGTTATTTATAAAAGGATTCTTACCTAAGTCCTCCAAAGTCAAAATACTGCCTTTGCTCTTGCTTGTGATTTTACTGGTTTGGGATACCCCTCTACCTGTGCAGATCCTCACCTGCTCTCCAGCTCCCAGAGAAGGGCCCGGGGCACACTGGCAGGCTCAGTGGCTTACCAGCATGTATCAGGGGAGGGACAGACTTCTTGACTCCAAGGCTTGTTCTCTATCCAGGATATCATACTCCCTTGAAAGTCATAACACTATAAAAATATTCACTGGCGAATTGGCCATTTATTAAATTAGTCCCCTCTCCAATAATATTACTGCTCACTAATGTCCGTGCCACTCACCCCCTCTAGAGCACCAGTATTCTTTGTCATCCACTAGCTTTGCTGGGTAGACTGTCCCTTTAACATGTTAACAGCATTAAGATGAAGTTACTTAAAAATAAAAAGTCCTGAATATACAATCATTAAGAGATACCCTTAGGAAAATAGAGGAAGTTCTCAAATAGTTTTTCAACAATGATTGACCCTTTTTAGGCTGGGAGAAAGTCAAATGTGAAGTGAAGGATGTCCAATCATGCTACTAAACAATTTAGTTAGGAAAATTACATCTCTATCCCTCAGCATCAACTCTTGATATTGTCTCTATTCTAAGGATTAGCACACAGTCATAATCAAAGCCTAAATTTTATCACATATAAAATAAACTCATTTGTATAATGCTAGTATTATTTTAAAAATGTGATTTCTAAGGGCTGACGTATTGACCCAAACCCCTTTATAAGTAAAGAAACCAAAGCTTAAGCATTTGGAGCCAAAGTCAAATATTTAATCCTGACACTGATCAGAACTAGGGTTTCTGGGAATTTCCAATCTAAAAAGGGGGGGGGGGAATAAAGTGGTGATGATATCCACTGATGACTCCCAAGTTTCCCTGCCTCTTCTTTTTTTTTGGTGGGGAGGTCATCAAACTTTCTCTTCCAGTCCCTTCTCCAAACAGTCAGATGAGGGAGAGAAAATCAGATTACTGAAGAGCAGACTTCTCTGAGTCTAGGGTCCATCCTGAGGCTCCTTGGTTCCTGGCATGAAGATCAAGGCAATGCATCTATCCTTCCTTGATTACAGAGGAGTTCTGTTGGCTTAATGGGGCTTTAAAATATTACATAGATGCTAAGTGGATAAAGAAAGCAGATTGATGTTGAGGCAGCTATGTTTCATCCTATTGTCGAGATTATGTCCATTGTGGCTCTTACAAAACTGCTTACTTTCTAGTTTCTGGCAACAAATATTCTAGTTTGATGGAAGAAATAGAATTTCCATTTGACAAATATCTATTGAATACGGAAATAATAGATGCTATTTGTTATATACCATTAAAGTCAATGAAATACTGAGCATGTCCTTACCCTCTAGAGCAACGGTTGGCAACCTTTTTGGCCATGAGAGCCATAAACGCCCACAGAAGGAGGAGGATGGAGGCAGAAGACGTTGGAATATGGGGTGGGGGCTGAAGGGCCTCCTGGGGCACATCCTGGGGCTCTGACCGGACTGGCTGGTTGGGAGGTGGAACCAGATATGGCTCAAGAGGCATACATTGCTGACCCCTGCTCTAGAGCAACTTATTTCAGAAAAGAATGATTTCCCCCCACCAATTTGCTGTGAAAGCAGAACTTTCTTAATTCTAAAATTTCTTCTCTATCCCCACTCACTGCTGTGGAATTCCAGACTCTGCCCTGGCTCCTCTTGGAGCTTGTCTGTATACTCATAGTGGCTAATACAAGTGAAATGCAATATTACACTTTACCAGTAGGTTCCACCATTGAACTTTACTACCGAAGCCTGAACATTCCTTAAATTCAAGGGCTTCAAGTTACATGAGAAAACAAACAAACAAACAAGGGAGCAAACCAAACCCACACCTCGGGGTTCCCTAATTCAGTGTTCACTCTGCATGATCCCAAAGTGTAGGGGACCAACCAAGTTGGAGGCTGGAGAGCTGGGCAACATTCCAGCCTTCTTCAGGGAGCCATTCTTGGGGTTTGTTTCTATCATAAGCCTACCTACATTTCTTATCACTCTGTCACTGCATTAAACCAATCACTACAGGCATCCATAACTTGATGGGCAGGTGCCCCTGGGAAAACCCCTCCCCTCCCCTCCCATCTCCTCTCCTCTCCTCTCCTCTCCTCTCCTCTCTTCTCCTCTCCTCCCCACTCCTCTCCTCTCCTCCCCTCCTCTCCTCCCCACTCCTCTCCTCTCCTCTCCTCTCCTCTCCTC
>NC_058133.1:488914836-489094330 GCF_016433145.1 Gracilinanus agilis | reverse complement strand
TCTCTCTCTCTCTCTTTCCTTCTCTTTCCATGCCCCTCCCCAGAGGACAGGTAACATAACATGAGTTATCATACAATACCTATTTCCATATTCATCATGTTGCGAAAGAAGACACATACCACTTACATTAGAGAAAAATTCATGGAGGAAATGAAGTGAAAAATGGCATGCTTCAATCTGCATTCAGACTCCATCGGTTTCTTCTTTGACAGTGGGAAGCCTTTTTTGTCTAGAGTCTCTCGGAGTTGTCCTGCATAGTAAAGTGCTTTTTAAACCTTAAACTGCTATGAAAAAAATCAGCTCTTTATATCATCCTTATTATCATCTTCTTTTCTTTTATTTTTGTTATTCTTTTCATGTTTTTTCAATGGAATTCAGATAGAAATCATCCTGGGCAAGTTGCTATCCTGCTATTATTATTTTATGCTTAATGTTCAGCAGACTATTGCAGAGGCCACTGAAATGACAGTTTTTGTAATTGAATAAAAGTCATGGCATAGATCAGTGATTCCCAAAGTGGGCGCTACCGCCCCTGGTGGGTGCTACAGTGATCCAGAGGAGCGGTGATGGCCACAGGTGCATTTATCTTTCCAATTAATTGCTATTAAAATTAAAAAATTAATTTCCAGGGGGCTAATATTTTTTCTGGAAAGGGGGCGGGAGGCCAAAAAAGTTTGGGAACCACTCCTATAGATGATCTTTCTCTTGCTTTGCTGAGTTTCTTCTACTCTCAGATTCTTGTGATTCTGTGATCATTATCACCTCCCTGGAAGGCTGCTGTCAGTTAAGTGCCAAGGAGAAGAGAGTTGTTTTTTCAACCTCCTTTACTGTATGTTTTCCATATGGAAACTTGGTCTTCAAAGGAAACCACAATTGAACATGGTAGCTAAGTGGTAAAGTATGCTGTTTCTAAGCTGGACTTCATGTCAGTAAAGATGAATTTTTTTAAGAGGAGAAGAATGGTTAAGCCTTTCAGTGAATCACAGAATCTCAGCACTAGAAAGGATCTTAGTGACCATCTAGACCCTTGATGGCAAACCTATGACATGTGTGTCAGCACTGACATGTGTAGCCATTTTTATGACATGTAGCTACATACAGAGAAGTATGGGGTCACATGCTGAGGATGAAACATTTGCTATAGTGTAGTATAGGCTTTCTGTGCCGGAGATCTGTAGGTCAGAACAACATGTTAGTTAAATAATTAGTTTTTGGTTTGTTAAATACAGTTATATATTACAATTATACATTTTTGTCATTTAAACTATAAATATCATGGAATTGTGGGTTTTTTCTCCAAGTGACACAGTACCCAAGTTATGCTCATTTTTTTGGTGAATTTTGACACACCAAGCTCAAAAGGGTACCCATCAATAATCTATACTAACATATTTTATCTGACTTGTCCTCTACTTTATCTCCAATGGATGGGCATCCAGCCATTACATGGCTGTCCAAAGAGGGGACCCCACTCCCTCCCACAGAAATGCATGCTGCCCTGAGAGAGTTCTAATTGCAATGAAGCTTTTCCTAACATGTAGTCATAATCAACTTTGTTTGCCACTTGTACACACTGGGCCTAATTTTGCTCTCTGAGACTGAGGAAAATAAGTCTAAAAACTCTTTCCCAAAGCATTCTTTTAACTCCTTATGTATTTTTCTAAAACAGATTAAACATTTGATTTTGCTTTAGGAAAATCTGACATGTGTTAGTATGACATTGCAAAATAGTTGAGTAAAAGCAATGATGCTTTGCAATGTCTGATAATGACAATAATGATAATGGCAATAGCATTTGTACTGTGCCTTTGATTGGTAAAATACTTTATAAATACTGTCTCATCAGATCCTCACTAGATCCTTGGAAGGCTGGTGCTATTATTATTCCCATTTTAAAGATAAGGAAACAGAGAGTGGTCAAGTGAATCAACTTGTGCAAGAACACACAGTCAATAAGTGTCAGAAACCGGATTTGAACTCGGGTTTTCCCACATCTAAGTCTATTATCAATTGTGTTACCAATACAAACATGGTACGTCCTAATGTAGAAATTTACTTAAATCTTACTGGTTTAGTTTTGATTTGAAGATCACTAGTAAAAGAGGAAGCTGGGAGACAGAGGGCAATTGAGCTAAGACCCTTAAAAATTAAGTGTGTTAGGTAAGCCCCTTGACTAGGAACTCTTCCTTTTTTGTCTTTGAATTTACAATGCCTAGCAAAGAGCCAAGCAGATAGTAGGTGACTAATAAATATTTGTTCATACATACATATAGGTAGAAATAAATATATACACATACTCATATATACGTACTCATACATAGAGAGAGAACTTATTTAGTATGTCCTTATATGTGTGCCTACAATGTTTCCCTCCCTCCAATAGAATATAAAATCCTTAAGGGCAATGAGTATTTTGTTATTTGTCTTTGTATCCCTAGAACCAAAAATGATACTTGACACATAGTAGACAGTAAATGTATGTGACATTAAATTTATTTTGAGTTCAAAGTCCTTCAGAAATAAAGGTACAGTGTCTTTGAGTCTACCTATCATCAAGCAAATAGGAATTCACTTAGACCCAACCCTTTACACTTCTGTTACAGAAAGAACAATGACAAGCACTTTAATTTTTTTCTCTTATAGCTGAATTATCAAACGTCTCCAATTTCTTGAAGTTGCTGCCTTTGGATATTAGCACTCCACAAACCAGGTCAGTCTTCCTCTTTCTTTCTTTCTTTCTTTCTTTCTTTCTTTCTTTCTTTCTTTCTTTCTTTCTTTCTTTCTTTCTTTCTCTCTCTCTTTCTTCCTCCCTCCCTTCCTTCCTTCTTTCCTTCTTCCTTCCCTTCCTCCCTTCCTTCTTTCCTTCCTTTTTTTCTCCTCCTTTACTTTCTGTCTCAGTACCAATTCTATGACAGAAGAGGAGCAAGAGCTAGACAACTGGAATTAAGTGACTTACCCAGGGCCACACAGCTAGGAAGTATCTGAGGCTGGATTTGAATCCATGTCCTCCAGATTCCATGGCTGGCTCTCTATCCGCTGAGTCACCTAATTTGCCCCTATAAAATGATTTTGAAAAAAAACAACACAACCCTTATCTTCCGTCTCAGAATCAATACTAAATATTGGTTCCAAGGCAGAGAGTGGCAAGAGCTAGGCAAATGGGTTTAAGTGGCTTGCCGAGGGTCACACAATTCAGAAGCATCTAAGGCCAAATTTGAACCAAGGTCCTCTGGATTCCAGGCCTGGCATTCTATTTACTGTACTACTTAGTTGCCCTTAGTCTATCTTTTTTTCATTGTTCTGAAAAAAACCTGGAGTATAGAAGTCTTCAGATTTAATAAATTAATTAATAAATAAATTTTAATAAATTTAATAATTAAATTAATTGATAATCCTGGTTTAATAGTTATTCATTGGGATATGATTGGGGATGTAGACTCTAAACGATCACTCTAGTGCAAATATTAATAATACAGAAATAGGTCTTGATCAATGACACATGTAAAAGCCAGTGGAATTGCTTGTTGGCTCTGGGAGGGGGGAGGGAAAGAACATGAATCATGTAACCATGGGAAAATACTCAAAATTAATTAATTAAATGATTTGTTTGGGGAGTTACACATTGTGTGAGGTTTAGCTGCCCGAAGAAGAGATGGCAGGTGCACTGCTTACAAAGCCTGGGTTTCCATGGAAGACCCAAACACAGACTGTCTCCCATGAATACACGAGTTTTAGACTCTCTTCACAGTCCCTGACGTCGTGGGATCAAAAAGGAGAGCAGAGAAAGGAACAGGAGAACAGTGCGAGGGCCCAGCATTCCTTCTGCATGTGCCTTCCCAAAGGAGGTGAGGGAAGCCCAGGAGGCTTCCAGGGTTCTTGCCGTCAGGACGTGGCATGAAGACTTTCAGGGATTTGTGTAGGATCAGTTGTTCTGTGAGCATGTGTGGAAAGCTGCCGTGGGGACGTAGCGAGAAGAGAAAGTAAAGGGAGAAGACTAGAAAAGGGGGATGTAAAGTCTGAACAGATGTCAGTTACTAAGCCCAGTGTCTGGACCAGGCCCCGCAGAGAAATGTCAAGTCCTGTTGAAATTTTCCCCATTCTTTGAGGCCCAGTTCAGGCACCGCCACACTCCATGAAATCTTTCTACCTTAAACCTCCTTCCTCATTGCTATTTTATCTTAAACATTTCTAAGTCAGGTCAACAAACATTTATTAAGTATTTACTATGTACCAGGTACTGTGCCAAGTGCTTTACAAACACAGCATAATCGGGAGGTCATCTCAGAGGGAAAGCACTGATGCTAGGGGTATGGAGGGCTAGCCAAAGCTCTCGTAGAGGGCCAAGATTTAAGCGGAGTCTTGAAGGAAGCCAGGAGGTGGAGACAAATAAGAAGACCCTTCTAGATGTGGGGGAAGAGCCAGTAAAAAGTAGGGAGATGGAGTGGCCTGTACAAGGAGCAGTAAGAGGGCTGGAGTCCCGGATTGTAGAGGATGTGGAGAGGAGGAAGTATAAAAAGACTAGAAAGATAGGAAGAGGCCAGAGGCTAAAGGGTTTTACAAGCCAAACACAGGATTTGATTCTTGATCCCTGAGGATGAAATTGAGATACATTATTGAGTTTATTGAGTAGAGGATGGATGTGGTCAGGCCTGTTTTAGGAAATCAATATGGCAGCAGAGTGGAGGCTGGACTGGAGTGGGGAAAAGACAGAGGCACAGAGACCAAACAGAAGGCTATTTTTCTTTTCCAGTTATTTGTTTAAAGTTTTTACCTCCTTTGCTATATTTTATGTTCCTTGAGGTTAAGCGTTATATCGTAATCATCTTTATATCCCAAGGGTTGACACAGAGTTAGAGACAGATATATGCTTAATAGAGCATTGGCATTTAACTGAATGTAGAAGAAATAGAAGAGCTTTTTCTCTCTGGGAGCTTATAATCAAAGGTATAGGGCGAAGCAATGAAGGAAGAAATAAAGCACAAACAAATTTTAAAAGCCATCAAGACACATAAGTACAAACCATTCTGTAGCGTTCAGTTGATCAGCCCTAATCTCTCCCCAGAGTTCCAGCCTCTTATCTCCAATGGCCATTCTTTTAGAAGCTCAAACTCCATATCCATCAATCAGCATACATTAAATACTTATTAGGAGCCAGACACTGACAAATGTTGTAGGTACAAAGAAAAATCCAAATGGGCACCTGTCCTCCTGGGGCGTATAAATTAATGAGAGACAACATAAATAAGTCCATTCATTCAAGACAAATGGAGTGGGGATGGCAAGTACTTAGAGAGAAGTCTCTAAGATTGGGGGGTGGGGAGGACTGGCAGGCCTCCTGGAGGAGGTGTATTTGTCCACCAGAGCTTTTCTAGCCTTTCTACATCTACAATTCCCCCCTTCACCCCCAATTTGGCCCTCCCCAAAAATTCTTCCTTCTATTGATGATACCATCATCATCCTAACTGCACAGGTAGAAAAATTCTGAGGCCCGCCCAATCAGCTGCCAAGCCCATCAGGCCTGTCCCAACTTTATCTCTTCTATCCCCTTCTTTCTTTTCTTTTCTTATTCTTTTTAAAAAACCCTTACCTTCCAGGGCAGCTGGGTGGCTCTGTGGAATGAGAGCCAGGCCTAGAGATGGGAGGTCCTGGGTTCAAATCTGGCCTCAGCCACTTCCTAGCTGTGATACTGGGCAAGTCACTTGACCCTCATTGCCTACCCTGACCACTCTTCTGTCTTGGAGCCAATACACAGTATTGATTCCAAGACGGAAGGTGAGGGTTTAAAAAACAACAACAACAACAACAACAACAACAACAACAAAAAAAAACCCTTACCTTCCATCTTAGAGTTTTGGTTCCAACACAGGACTTCCCATCTCCAAGTCTGATTCTCTATCTGCTGAACTACCTAGCTTCCCCTTTCCCATTCAGGACATTTGAGTCTTCATCACATTTTTTTTTTAACCCTTAATTTTTGGTGTATTGTCTTATAGCTGGAAGAGTGGTAAGGGTGGGCAATGGGGGTCAAGTGACTTGCCCAGGGTCACACAGCTGGGAAGTGGCTGAGGCCGGGTTTGAACCCAGGACCTCCTGTCTCTAGGCCTGACTCTCACTCCACTGAGCTACCCAGCTGCCCCTCTTCATCACATTTTGATTTAAGCAGACCACTACAATAATCTCTCTCTCTCTCTCTCTCTCTCTCTCTGTCTCTCTCTCTCTGTCTCTCTCTCTCTCTGTCTCTCTCTCTGTCTCTCTCTCTCTCTGTCTCTGTCTCTCTCTCTCTCTCTCTCTGTCTCTCTGTCTCTGTGTTTCTCTCTCTCTCTCTCTCTCTGTCTCTCTCTGTCTCTCTCTCTCTCTCTGTCTCTCCTTCTCTCTCTTTCTCTGTCTCTCTGTCTCTCTGTCTCTCTCTGTCTCTCTCTGTCTCTCTCTCTGTCTCTCTCTCTGTCTCTCTCTCTCTCTCTCAGTAATTAAGACAGAAAGACAAAGGCTATGCAAATGGGGCTAAATGACTTGTCTAGGGCCACACAGATAGGAAGTATTTGTGTTCACATTTGAACTTGTGTCCTCCCAACTCCAAGGCTGGTGTTCTATCCTCTGTGCCACCGAGCTGCCCCACTGTAACAGTCTCTTAAATGATCTTCCTGCTTCTGAGATCTCTTCTCCCTCTCCAATCCATCCTTCACACAATTACCAAAATCATCTTCCCAAGGCACAAATAAGACTATTTCTGCTCAACAAACTCCTGTGGCTCCTTATTGCTTGTCAGATAAAATACGGACCCCTCAGCCTGGCATCTAGGGCCCTCTATTATCTGGACTCTATCCCACTTTTCTGGCCTTTTTTCATAGCCTTCTCAGAACCTGAAAAGCTGTCCCCAGTGGCCAGGTAGTTATACAAGCTGCCCCCCTGTTCCTGGATGCCCCCTCGGAACAGGATCAGCTCAGGTGGCTGACTGAGAGCCCCAGATGAAGGGAGTGTTCTCAGAGCACTTGGGCTGAATTTCCCCTTAGCCTGGACCACACAGGAGTGTACGCTGTCACTGTACCCGTCCAATAAAATCAAATCCGAGCTCCGTGAAAGTAGGGACCAAAGTCTATTTTTACAACTTTGCTTCCCACGTGGCGAGCAGAGGGAGACGACTCGATAGCTGCTAAGATCTCTCCCATTTCTGGAGCTGGGATCTGATCCTTTAAATACCGTCTAACTAAGCGGGATCGTGAAGATCTTGTTTGATTACAGTTATATAGACCATGAGTGAAGAGGCTGAGGGGACAGACAGAGGGAGGCTAATCAAAGAACGCTCGCTGGAGGCTGGCGGTAAGCAGAGCTTTGAAGGCAAGCAGGCGGGCCTAAGAGAGAGAGCAGGAAACAAGGACCCAAAACCGGAGCAATAGTGAGTGGGGACCATCGTGCGAGTTCAGAAGGCACGCTCTGGGCTTGTCAAGCAGGTTTGCTAGGAAGAAATCTGGGAGCCACCAACCCTATGGCCTAATTACATAAAGCAAACTCGGTCGAGAGGGCAAAAGGGATAATGTACTACTTGTTGATTAAGGCGAATTTGTACAGAGTTATTCCTAGTCACTTCCATTCCTCTCAGGACACACGAGTTTTTTGGGGTGGCTGTTTGGAGGGAGGGGGGTTCCCCATGGACAACTTTGTTCTCCATTGTACAGATTCCAAGGACGTATTACAGAGACGAATATCAAAGGAAACCCAGCTGACAGCCCAGAACAGGTCATGAAGTCGGAGGGAACACTGGAGCCCCAGGAAACACAAGAGAATTCGTGGAGTGTTTTCTTTTCTTTTAAAGAACACATATAGTTTTCGTTTGAGTTTAAGGACAGCCTCCGGCCTCTAAGAGAATGGCTCAGTTCCACCCTCTCTCCCCTGCCCCCAGTGACTTCTCAGCAAAGCAGCAGAGATGTGTGTAGGCAGCATAATGTAGGGGTAGACTGCTGGACTTGGCATGGGTTCATATCCTGCCTCAGACACTTACTAGCTGTGTGCGTCTGGGCAAGTCACTGAAACTCTGTGGACTTCAGATACCTCAACTATAAAGCCTCCAGGCATCTGGACCTGTGACACCCCCCCCCACCCCATTCAAGGCTCCTCTCCACCTCTGATCCTATGACTTTGGGGCTCCTCTTCTCCAGCAAAGAACACAAAAAGACCAAAATCCTGGTAGTGGAGACATCGAGAGGAGGAGGAATGAGCTCCAGAGTGGAAATGGGGTATGAAAAATGGAGTCCAACATTAAAGTCATTCTTTTGGGAGGGTGGGACATGGAGGGCGGTGGGCGAGGGGGTAGGGAGCAATAAAACGCAGGCCTTCTTACTTAGAAGAGACTAAAAAAAAACCTTCAACAAGCGAAACTATAAACCATCAAGAGCCCCAGGCAACATGAAAACACAGGCATGGGCTGCCAAGAAAACCGTCCCAGCGGAGGCCCAGCCCGGCCGGGCAGCTCCTCCGAGCCAAGGCCTCATGCACTAACAAGTTGCTTTCCTGTGAACAGGAATGGCATCACAAAGCTTGCCTTGGACTGCCCAGTCAACAGCTTCCTTCTGGTGCCCTTCTAGCCCCCGACTGCCCTGGAGATTCAGAAACCACAGTGGACTTGCCCAGGCAAAGCCGTCCCAGGGAAACCCCACTTAAAGCCAAAGTTGCCAAGGCCGCCCCCCAGATCATGCTGACTTCCCCCCCCCCCCCAGAGAACAGTTCTCCCTCCTTCTACCACGGTGAGGTATTCTAGACAGAGATGCTGTCTTAGCTAATGCTCCCACGATTCCTTTATGGGGAATGCCTGGCTTCTTATTACATTTTAACAAATAAAGTTCAAGGAACTTTACAGATAAAAATTAAGGCATATTTTACAGGCATGAAGATGGTTTTAGAGAAGAAATAGGGAAACAAGCTTAGAGAGTGAGGGGCTGCCCAGAGACTGCCAGCTGGTCGGAACCGAGCTGGAACCCCATTTCCACAGGAGGGTTTCCCTCTACTACACAACACCTGAGAATATTGACAGGCAAAACGGACAATTGTTTTTGGTTTTGTTCCTTGTTACGCTACCACCAGGCACTTTTGCAGTACAACATTTATTTTATTAGTATCTATCGTATTTCCAAGCTTTAGGTATTTCAATGAAACTTTATTTTAAATGTCATTCTTTTTTAGAAAATCATAACTTTGCTTAAATCAGCTAATTAGCCTCTCAACAGCTGATCAAAACTGCGGCCCTCCCCACAAAGGGCAGTCGCCCAAGTTTCTATTCGCATCAGAACATCTTGAAACCTTCTTCTCCTCATACATTCGCGTGACACCTAGTACTCTTCTAATTATCATCTGTCTTATCGGAACGTTTCTCTCTCAGGGTCCCAGTGCCTCATACAGAGGAAGCATTAATTAAATTTGAATAAATGAAGACAGATGGAAACTGAGGTGTTCGCCTCCCTCTCCTGACTATAACGCTTCCACTTCCCAAAAGGGTGGAAGAAAAAACATTTTTCTGTAAAGCTTCAAGTTTATGACGTTGACAATACTACTGTAGTTTACAATATGTCATCTGACTCTCACGAAAACCCTGTGAGGGTCATACTGTTACCACGCCTCCCATTTTACAAAGGAGGAGACTGAGGCCGATGTGCCCAGAGTCACATAGCTGAGAACTATCTGAGGTAGAATCTGAACTCAGATCTTTGTCACACAGCTGAGAAGTGTCTGAGGTAGAATCTGAACTCAGATCTTTTGTCACACAGCTGAGAAGTGTCTGAGGTAGAATCTGAACTCAGATCTTTGTCACACAGCTGAGAAGTGTCTGAGGTAGAATCTGAACTCAGATCTTTGTCACACAGCTGAGAAGTGCCTGAGGTAGAATCTGAACTCGGATCTTTGTCACACAACTGAGAAGTGTCTGAGGTAGAATCTGAACTCGGATCTTTGTCACACAACTGAGAAGTGTCTGAGGTAGAATCTGAACTCGGATCTTTGTCACACAGCTGAGAAGTGTCTGAGGTAGAATCTGAACTCGGATCTTTGTCACACAGCTGAGAAGTGTCTGAGGTAGAATCTGAACTCGGATCTTTCTGTCTGCTTACTCGGCTCGCAAGCCATAATACTACATGAGAAAAGGAATTACTTCATTCTTTGCTGATTTAATTCCAGCACCTAGCACAGGACTTGGCATAAGACGGTTGTTTAGAAAATGCTTGTTGATAGATTGAAGTTTACAGAGACGTCCCCATTGAGTGAAAGCTACAATAGGACATTCACTTTCTTGTCAGCAACATGCTGACTTTGTGTCTTGGTAAGGATCAGTGCTGGGATCTCCCTTACCTGTTCTAAATTAGTGCCAATTCTGACACCTGACAGAGCAGAAGAAGGGCAAAGGGAGGTGATTCTCCGGCTGGTCCTTCAGCTTGAAAGCTAGTCAGAGGAGATCCTTTTGTCCCAGGTGACGAAGGACAGGGTCCTTCTGTCTCATTCGCTAGTATTTGGCTCTCAGGGATGGAAAAGCGCCTTTCTAAGGGCCAGGGGAAGAACGAAGCCTTTTCACTCAAGCCTCTTTAGTGTCAAGACCAATGCCAACTCTGGTGTTCTCTGTGTGTGTGTGTGTGTGTGTGTGTGTGTGTGTGTGTGTGTGTTTCTGCCATACTTCATATCAAATCACACTTGTTGCTCACAGCAATGAAACCAAAAGGCTAACCTAAAGAAAGCCAGACAGGGCCAACTCCCCACAAAAACAAACCATGGAGAGAGAGCTTCTAAAACTGGGAAAGTATGTATCCCTCTTCTCTTTCATCTCAATGAACCATCATGGGGAGGACGAGGAGGGTGAAAAAAAAAATGAAAATACTGGCCAATATTTGGGGGTGGGCGTGGGGAGACGTTAATCTTCCAAAAAATAAATCTGACGCCAACAGGGCTAATGGGAGGGAAAACTATAAGAAGTACTCCCAAGGGTGATCATCACGATGTTAGTGACTTGTACGGGAGACAGAAAGGCATCTTTCTCTAAAATTCCACATTGCTGGTGAAGTTCCCCTGAAGCATTACATCTAAAGTTAAAAAAAGACTTTTTCTCAATCCCAGGAACATGTTCCAGCATTAAGCGATACACGTCTTGGATGCCCCTCTTCATCCTCATTCTCACTGTGGCCACCTGGTTCGGGCCATGATCATTTTAAGCTTGTGCCCACCCTCCCCTACTCCCAGCAGCCCACCCCTTTAGACTCCTTGCCTCCAAGGGTCTTCCTTCTCCAGCGGTGCATCCCTCTAACAGACAACTATTCCCCAAACCACATTATCAATGGCATTAGACTTGCATCTCAGAGATCAGTTGGAATCCTGGCTCTGCTATTTACCAGCTGTGTGACCCTGGGCCAAGGCTCTTCACCCTTCCTGGCACTCAGTTTCCTCATGTGTGAAATAAAGTGGTCATTTGTTTGGAGGATCTAGAAAAAGCGTCTTCTCGAAATCCTATGATCACTCCTCATGTCAGCAGCTGGAGTCCTACAACCCATTTGCTCCTTCATCAAATTTAAACTCTACTCAAAGTTCTCAGTAACCTGAGCTTGCCCGTTCTTCCAATCCAAATCTACTTCTCCCTTTTCCCTACTATCTAATCTGCCCCAATCCAACCAGTCTCCTCCCTGTCCCTCAAATACACCATGTTTGTTCTACCTGTGTCCCTTTCCTCACGTTATTCTCACGTGGTTTATCTTTTTCTCTCCCCTACACCCCACTCCCCAAATCCTATCCATCCTTCAAGTCTCAGGGCCCTTCCCTCTTCTTGGAAATTCTTACTGTCACAGTCAAGGGATTTAAGACTCAGAAAGATCCATAGAGAATAATTATGTCAACCTCCTTATTTCATAAGGGAGGAAACAAAGACCAAGGGAGGGGAGGGGACTTGTACAAGGTCACCAAGATTTGTTGCTGTCCCTGAAGGAGAACAAGGCCTTTCCATATCTGCCTTGTATCAGAAATCTCTTTCATGTGGTATCTCCCACATTAAAACATGAGCTCTTTGGAAGCACAGACTCTCAGCTTTTCTCCTTGCTTGACACACAGTAAGCGCTTAATGCCTTTTTATTCATTCATCCATTCATTAAAAACTAATTCATTTTTCTAGAGTATTTCAAGGTTTATAAAGCACTTTCCTCACAATAGAGCTTCAAGGGAGGCAGCCTTGCTATTGTCCTCACAGAGCTGGGGGCTCAAGGACATACCTTGGCCCACACAAGTTAGTGCTTCCCTTTACAGGACTCATATTCTTATTACTGTTCCATTCTTGTAGGCCCCTGTCATCTTGGCTAATCTGTAAACCCTTTGAAGGAAGGTAACACGTCTATACTTCTCTATATACGCTCTTCTTTGGTGATGGGCAAAGAGTAAGCACTTAGATTCTTAAAGGTTGCAGTGGCTTTGCCAAAAATGTTCAGGATGCTGGGCTGAGAAAGCCATAACAATCTCAAGAGCATGGTATCTTTAAAGAGAACTAATTATAAAATCATCATGATGTTTTGGATAAGAGAGTTCCCCAAGGCAGGTGGGTGGCTCAGCAGATAGAGTGCTAGGTCTTGAGTTGGGAGGATCTGGGTTCAAATGTGGCCACAGATACTTCCCTAGCTGTGTGATCCTGGGCAAGTCACTTAATCCCAACTGCCCAACCCTTTCCCTTCTGTCTTAAGAGTTGTTATCAAGACAGAAAGTATGGATTTAAAGAGCAAAGGGGAGAGAGTTCCCCAAATAACTGAAGATTTATTATCTAAACACAAGACCTTCAATGGTTATTGAGATGTAAGTATTCTTTTTCTCCCTACTATTGGGAAGATTTCCAGTGGCTACTAAGGAAGCCAGGCTGGTACCCTTCTTTCCCTATGCTCCTCCCTCACAGAAAAAACCATGGTCATCTCTAACCACTCCCCAACCTCACTAGCCTCTTCTCATCTATGTCCTCTTCCTCAACCACCACCTCTTCTTTTCTCTGCTTTTTCTCCCCGCCCCCCCCAACTAAAACTCTTACCTTCTGTCTTAGTATCAATTTTAAGTCAGAAAGTGACAAGAATGAGGCACACAGTCACACAGCTAGGCAGTGTCTGAGACCAGATATAAACCCAGATCCTTCCAGCACCAAGATAGGCACTCTATCTATCCCTGATGTTATGTAGTGTAAGGATGGGATTTGTGCAAGGGGGTTGGGACAAAAGAAGCCAAAGAAGGAGTGGCTGACAGTTGGTGACAGTTGAGACCACCTCCTGTGAAGTTGAATGACCTCGGGGGAGGCTTGTGTGAACCCCGTCCTCATTCAGAATCGGATTGGGGTACCACATACCTCATCTTATAGGGAAGCCTTGCCCCCAACTCCTGCAGGGGTGGCATGACCATCCTGGGTCACCCGGTTTTGGGGTGACACCCCCTCGAAGCCTCCCAGTATATATTCGGAGGGAGGGGAGAGCTAGCAGAGAGTCTCACCATCATAGACTCTCTCTCCCCTCTATCATAACATTGGTACTGGCCCTTTTTATTATTATACTAGTTGCCCCTCTACTTTTTCTTCTTGTGATCTCTTTTGTCTTAAAGCTTCTTTGGGGCTTTCATGTAACAGAGACTAATCTTTTATAAAAATCAACAACCAATCAGAGTCCTTATTTCCTTCTATTCTGAAAATCAGTCAATCACAATACATCATTTGCAACTATTCTTCTCAAATGGCTTCATTACTAAAAGGCTGTGAATGAACAAGTCCATAAGATGGTTCCCCACCCTTTTTGTCAGAACTTCTGGGCTTTTCTAGATGCCCAGTGGTACATGAAGGCTGGGATGTAGAACCCAGACACCCATGATTTTATAGTATCGTCTTCCTACAACTATCCCTAGCCAAAATATCAGCAGTTCAGGTACCAGCAAGCACTTATTAAATACCAGCTGTGCACAAGGCACAAAACTGTAAGAGCTGGTGTGTGGTGCTTGTTAAAAGTCTGCAAAGACTTAACAAAAGACTGTGAGACAGAGATGAGAGGGGCCTCCGAGGACATCTAGTTCAATCACATCATTTTACAGATAAGGAAAGTAACAATCAGAGATTTCTGAGTCATGGCCACATAGCTAGTATCAGAGGTAGAATAGGAACCTAGTTCTTCCTGGCTCCAAGTTCTGGACTCTATCTGCTACAGCGGCTGCCAGTGCAATTCTTTTCCCCAAAACTCTTGGAACACGATCCTCAAGACCTGGCTGAGGAACAGCCGACAAATGGCAGGAGTCATTGTCACTTACCCACTCCCATTCTCACTGGCCCACTCCATACTTTCATTAAGAATTTACTCAGTGTATCTGTAACTTGGAAAAGCAAAGTTTATACCTAATTCAACCTCCTCATTTCACACACCAAAAAAAAAGAAAAAAAAGAAACCGAAGTATCAAAGAAGCCAGGTGACCTACCCAAGCTCATACAGCTGGTCTGTAGCAGAGTTAGACCTGGAAGTTGGTTCTTTCCTGACATCCTGAATCTTTGCACTCTTTTTCATAGAGACTTAGCCTGCCTTCCTGCCTTCCTGCCTTCTTTCCTTCCCTCCTTCCTTCCTTCTCTCCTTCCTCCCTTCCTCCCTCCCTTCTTTCCTTTCTTTTTTCCTTTCTTTCTTTTTCTTCCTTTCTTCCTTCTTTACTTCTCTTCTCTTCTTTCTTTCTGTCTCTCTCTCCCCTATCAATTCTAAGACAGAGGAGAAGTAAGGACTAGATAATGTGGGTTAAGTGACTTGCCCAGGATCACACAGATAGTAAGTGTCTAAAGCCAAATTTAAACCCAGGACCCCTGATTTCAGACCTAGTGCTCTAGTCACTGTGCTACCTAGCTGCCCCTGAAGTTCAGCTTTCTTCAAAGCTGCTGGGACAGATCGCTGGGGCAATTTATCCAAAATAAGATGATGACACTTTGGAGCACAGGACTTATGAGTAAGTTAATATTACTAACACCATCCATCCTCTGAGACCTCACCACCCAGTACAGCCTTCAAACTTAGGCATATAGCTGGGAGTTTAGGGGCTGCTCGGTAGGTTAAGAGCCAGAGGTGTTAGAATTAAGGCCTCGGAAAGGCTTGTTCAAATTTCACCTCTGATATCCAGCCTAAGACACTTACTAGCTGTGTGACTCTGGGCAAGTCATTTAACTAAGATCTACCTCAGTTTCCTCATCTGTAAAATTGAGATAACAACATAGGGTTACTGGGAGAATTGAATTAAATAAAATGTAAGAGGCACACTGCAAACCTTCAAGTATTATATAAATATTAATCATCATTATTATAATTTTTACAGAAATGTAAAATCCTGACAAAAGTACCTCTTAAGGAACTAGCAATAATGAGGAAAACAATATCACTTCTTTTGTCTTCTTTTCTCCAGTCTCTTTATTTCCTCATATAAAAGAAAAAAGCTTGAAAAATCTGCTCTTACAGAATCCCTTTCCCTACATCTTCTGGAGACGTCTGAAGCTGTCTCTAGTCTCATCCCCAAACCACCTCAAACTCCCCCGTTCTTCTCACCCTGCTTTTCTAGGCCTCGCTGGCCCTCTCTCCTCCTGCTTGGAAAGCCCGGATGGCTCTCACTCAAAC
Source organism: Gracilinanus agilis (assembly GCF_016433145.1). Classification (NCBI taxonomy): domain Eukaryota; kingdom Metazoa; phylum Chordata; class Mammalia; order Didelphimorphia; family Didelphidae; genus Gracilinanus; species Gracilinanus agilis. The sequence goes on along the minus strand of NC_058133.1, from coordinate 489,078,722 downwards.
AGCTACATAAAAACAGCATCCTGGAGGCCTTGCATCTGAGTGAGTACACCATAGAAAACAGCGACTCTGTTGTCACTCAGCCAGCATCCATCTTCCCCCCAGAAAGATGCTGAGGCAAAGCAGCTGGGCAGGTCGGGATGTAATTTGTGCAAATACTGGCCCCCCACTTAGAGGTGAAACAATTAGTAGGTCGATGACAGCCTGCCTGAGGAATCACCTAAAAGGAGAACTGCTAAAAGCAGCCATTTTACTCAGGAGGAAGTTCTAAGCCACCTTCCAATCCCAATGCCCCCTGGTATACAGAGCTGTCTAGCTCAGCATGGCATCTTTTAACTAGCAAAGAGACAGAGGAGGAGTTCAGATCAACATCACTGACTAAGGCAATAAATTCAATGGGATTTTTACAAAATCAAAAAACCCAAGCCGCACAGAGTCAAGAAAGGATACCTGCATCATCCTTTGGTACAATTAGAGGAAGGGAGACAACTGGAGACGGGGGAAATAGCCTGCTCTTTATTTAAGCTCAAAATATAAATTGTGGTGAGAAATGTCTAAGAGGCGTACATTTTAGAAATGTAAATCTCAGATAAAGTAGGAAGGCTCTCTTGTTATTTTTGTTCCTGAGGGTTGCCACTACCATTCAAGGAAGGGGCCTCTCCCATTCTTCAAGTCAATGGCCAATATGGAGCCCCACAGCTGTTAGCCCACTGAGGCTCTAGAGCAGGGGTCAGCAACGTATGGCTCTTTCTGCAGGAGCCATAAAGTCACATTTTTTTCAGGCGCTGTTACAGGAGTGCACACTGTGAACACTGCATGGCTCTCACGAAATTACATTTTAAAAAATGTGGCGTTTATGGCTCTCACGGCCAAAAAGGTTGCCGACCCCTTGTCTAGAGAGAGCTACGAGCTGGAGAGATGGCTTTAAAAGCACAGTTCAGAATTGACTTTGACACGTGGCTGGGAGGGAGCAGAGAGTACCAGTGGCTCTGTATTTAAGGTCATCTACAGGGATAAAGAATTTATATCCTCCCAATAACTAGCCCCAATGTGGCCAGGTGGAGTCACAGACAAGAGTCACAGATAAGGGCTTAACTCTGGGAAGGGGCAGTTGGCATTAGCCAGTTAACAAGTACTCAGAGGACCTCACCAACAAACACAACGCCAGGAGAAATACACTCTCTCCTTTTGAAAGCATATCTCGGAGGACAGCTACATGGCTCAGTGGATAGGCTGCCAGGCTTGGAGTCAGGAGGTCCTGGGTTCATATCTGACCTCAGACACTTCCTAGCTATATGACCTTGGGAAAGTCACTTAACCCCATTTGCCCCTTGCCCTTTTGGGCTTAAGAGTTGTTACTAAAACAAGGAAGGGTTTAAAAAATTAGAGCCCTTACCATTCTTCTGCCTCGGAACCAATACTTGGTACTGATTCTACTGCAGAAGGTAAAGGCTTTAAAACAGAACAAAACAAAAACAAAGAACACCTGGAAACACCAGGTTGAACAAAAGCCGAGACAACCTCCAAATACGGCTTTGGAAACATATGGCTGCTACAAACTGAGGATTTGCTCTCTGGGACATCAACAATCCCCAGAGCACCTTTCACCATGTGTTTCCTTGAGGGGATGAAAATTTCTGTTTCATCTAAGCTACACCTTCTCAGTCATTCCAGAGTCTCCACCTCAGCTTCTCTCCTGCAGTAATGGACTACAGAATACCAAAATAACCGAACACATGCTATTCGAGGGCGGTTCCCCAGCTTCTTCTGATTTGGGAATCCTATTTGTCTTTAGTTTCCTTAGAGCTTCATTTATCTCCCCAAATTCAAGAAAATAAACATTTTTTGGAGCAAGCTTCTGTCCTAGGCACTAAGCTGATGAACATAAATAGGACCCAGTGACAGTTACAGGAGAGAATCACAGACCTAGGGCTAGGAGAGTCCTTAGAATTTATTCCTCTTTTCAAATAACATATGCAAGGTTCCTTGCCAACTTTAAAGCACTATATAAATACCATTATTAGATATCTGGATCTGGTAACTGGATATACCTTACGCTTCATTCTTCAGTCTTATATGAGGATGAGGAAATTTGGAAAATATTTTTAAACATTTATTAATATTCATTTTTAGTAAAGTTAACATGGTTACATGATTCATGCTCCCCCTTTCCCCTTCACCCCTCGCCCTCCCAGGAAAATATTTTTGGGAAAAATGAAAAGGTATTTTTCAGAATTATCTTTAAGATACTTAATAAAAATAGTAAAGATGAAAAAAAAAAAGAATTTCTTCCTCTCGTCCAGCCCCTTTATTTTACAGAATAAATAAGCAAAATGAGCAAACTGAGGTCCAAGGACTTGAAGTCACTAGTCCAAGGTCACACAAATAGTAAGTGGCAAAACCAGGATTTGAACATGGGTCCTCTACCTCTGATTTTGGGGCTCTTTCCATGTCTCCACAGACTGCTCATTCAGATTTACTGCCCTAAAAAAGTTTCTGTTCAACTGCTTTTAAAGACTTAAATGTTCACCATGAGCCTGATCCGAGATCTCAAGTAAAAAATCACCTAAGAAAGCGCAGGAGTCAGCTGTGCTGGACGAGTCACGTAGCAAGAGCTTGGGATAAAAGAGGGCCGGGGCACTGGTGGCTGAGGAACGCCGAAGGGAAGATGCTCCGTGAAGGATGGATGGATGGGAGAAAATGATGAGAGTCAGCCAGGAGGAGAAGTTGTGGGTGGGCTTTGACGTGTTCTGTTGGAGGCAGGTCCTGAAACAAATGAGATCCCAGATCCTGAGACCGAAATACATTTGTTTAATGAATGAGAGAAGAACCTGGGACACAGATTTGGAGAGACTGGAACACGTTTCTCCTGGCTATTCTCTTCACGAAGAGGTTTTCTTCTTGTGGGCACGTGTGGTTAAGTTTGGGGCATTTTCCATCCAACACCTCCCGAAACTCTGAGCTGGTGGGGTGGCAGCTGTGGAAAACAAATAGCCTGCTCCAACTACCTCTATCAGCCCAGGCTGGCAACGGGCCACTTCCATGTATGGAAATATATGAAAGTAGTAAAACCACAGGCATGAGCCAGGGCAGGGCTCAGGGGGTGGGGGCCAGCATTCCTCCAGTCAAAGCGAAGTATGAGCCGAGAGGGATTAACAGCACGAACCTGTCACTGGAATACAAACCCAGATTCCCTCCCCCTGACAGACACAAGTGTAACGGCATCAGAAAAAGCTCTGCTTTCACTCCTGTCTCTGGTAAAAGCCCGACCTACTCTTCTGGCTCCTTCCCCGGACCCTCCTGCACTGGCCTCCTTTTGAAAAACTGCCCCCACCAGACTCGATGCCTGGAATGATTTCCTCCCTTCGTTTATTAAAACTCTAGTGGGGGGGGGGGGGTACACAGCTAGGCGGTTCAGTGGATTGAGAGCATTGAGAGCTCAGAGCTCAGAAGAAATAGCTCCTGCCCCTGAGGAGCTTACAGTTGACTAAGGAGGCATCAAAAATGTAGGAAAATAATGGAATAGAAGACAAGGGGATAGGGACCAAAAAAGGGCGTAGACCAAGTCTTCTGGGAAAAACTGAGGGAAATGGCCTCAGGTACTTCCTAGCTGTGTGACCCTGGGCAAGTCACTTAATCCCCATTGCCCAGGCCTTACTGCTCTTCTGCCTTAAACGGATACACAGAATTGTGTCTAAGGAGGATGGTAAGAGTTTAAGGGAAAAATAAAATCTAGCCTTCCTTCATGGATCAGTCAAATGCCCCCTCTACTAAGAGAAGCCCTCTCTTCTACAGGGGGAGTCTGTCTGGTTGAACTGGAATGGACTTCCAAAGCTGTCCAGCCTAACAAACCCTGTCCTTCACTTTTTTTTTAGTAGTTTTTTTTTTTAAACCCTTAACTTCTGTGTATTGGCTCCTAGGTGGAAGAGTGGTAAGGGTGGGCAATGGGGGTCAAGTGACTTGCCCAGGGTCACACAGCTGAGAAGTGTCTGAGGTCAGATTTGAACCCAGGACCTCCTGTCTCTGGGCCTGACTCAATCCACTGAGCTACCCAGCTGCCCCGTCCTTTACTTTTTATAGAGGTGGGTAAGATGACCTGGCCCAGGTGACACAGGTAACAGGCATCAGTTGTAGGACGTGACCCAGGGTTCTCTGATTCCAAAGACTAGAGTCTTCCTCCAACTCCAAGTGATTCCTTTCTCTTCTGAACAAAGTACTTCTCTCACGTCCTCACCATGTTTTATTTGTGTTATGGATTGTCAGGCTTGCGAAGGCAAGCGATGAGAGGCCCCGTGGTGACCAGAACACAGGAGCCTAGACTGAGAGTTCTAAAGGACCTTGGAGACTCTCAAGTCCAACCTCCTCACTAAGAAGAAACGGAAGCCCAGACAGGTTCAGTGACCTGCCCAACGTCACACGACGAGGAAAGTGAGATTTGCTCCCAGGCTTCCTGCCTTCCACTCCAGGCCTCATTCTGCTGCCCCTTGACGCTGGGCTACAGGAAGTCTGCTGTGTAAGTACCAGTCTGGCAAAGTCCAGAAAGGTTCATCGCCAAGCCGAGTCCATACAGAGGTACCTGTTGGCTAGAGCAGTTCTCAAGCACCCGCCAATTTACACAAGCAAGCGTGCCAGTCAGCATTACTGCAGGAAGCACCCACAGCAATTCTTGAAGGACTGGTTTCAAGTTCCTCATCTAAATATCTCATTTCCCCCTTCAGAGCGTATAAGACTGCCTTATTTCTAGGTGGGCATTTCCCTCTACCCAGCACAAGGTCTTACAGAATGGAATGACCAGTACGAAGGGGATATGGTGGCCCAAAGAGTCCAGAAGGTCAACGTGAAACCGACTTAGGACAAAGTCCTCTTGAAGTCTCTGTCATGGCCTCGTATTATAGAGGGAAAAGATTCTAAAAAGCCCCAAAGGGGCTGTGAAAGTTGGGGGCTTGCACCCTGCTGGTCTCAACAAGAAACATTCACTAAACCCCTGTGCTGCGTGAGGCCCTGGGCTCAGAGCTCACAGAAGAGAGAGCCCCTGCCCATGAGGAGCCTACAGTCGACGAGGGAGGCATCAAAAATGTACAAAAATAATAGAAGACAAGGGGATAGGGCCAAAAAAGGGGTCCAGGCAAAGTCTTCTGGGAAAAACCGAGGAAGTCTTTTTCACAAGAACATGAGAGACTCTGTCCGGTGCTTTACTAAAATCGAGGTAAACAAAATCTCTGGCATTTTCCTCTGATTTATCATTCTATTAATTCTGTCAGAAAAGGAAATGAAGCTGCCTGCCCTGCCCTGTTCTTGATGAGGCTGTCCAGGCTGACTCCCTGATAACTGCTTTCCTTTCGAAATGTTCACCATCTCTTTAACAATACATTCCAGAATGTTGCCAGGCATTTTAATAATCCTTTTTCTTTTCCTCTTTTTTTTTTTGTAAACTGGAATGTTATTTACCTTTCTCCAGGCCTGCAGCACATCTCCTGTTCCTGTTTCTTTCAAAGATTACTGATGTGATTCAGAAATCAGAATCACCAGTTTTTTTCCCCTGGGTTTGAATCCTCCATTTGATGCTTAGTAGCTGGGTGATCATGGGCAAATCACAAAGCTGGGTCGTCAGAGGTCATCCAGTCACTTAACCTCTGAGCCTCATCTGTAAAATGAGGATAATTATGCCCATTGTACTTTCCTTCAATAAGACTGGGAGGACAAGAACAGACTTTTGCAAAGGATAAGCTATAGCGGTGGTGTCAAATTCAAATCAAAATGAATCCCTGCAGGCTGTAGATTGACTTAGAAAACGAAATGTTAACATTACCTATATTGTACTGTAGTTTTATTTATTTTGTTAAACATTTCCCAATTATATATATTTTTTAAACCCTTAACTTCTTTGTATTGACTCAGAGGTGGAAGAGTGGTAAGGGTAGGCAATGGGGGTCAAGTGACTTGCCCAGGGTCACCCAGCTGGGAAGTGTCTGAGGCCAGATTTGAACCTAGGACCTCCCGTCTCTAGGCCTGGCTCTCAATCCACTGAGCTACCCAGCTACCCCTTCCCAATTATATTTTAATCTGGTTCTGTTCTGCAGGCCACATGGTGCTCTTTCCTTGAGTTTAAGAGCTCTGTCCCACAGCAAACCACATCTTCAAAGTCATGCCAATGATGCAAAGATAAAAAGAACACGAGATTCCACTGTGCTTATTGTCTAAAAATCTGATTGGGGAGATTGAAATACCACTTTACAAGGTCTCTCCGGTGCGAGAATGTGCATCACCCAGGCATGGTAAAGTCATACAAGATTCCCTACAAGACATAACAAAAATAACTTTATCTGAAGACCTTCTAATTATTCCTATCAAGTGAATCATCAAACATAAATAAATGTTCACCAAAGCTCTTTGCCTCTGTTATGGAGGCTGTCCAGGAACAGGATACAAATCAGAAGAGGATTCCCTCAAGATAGTGAAGTTTTCCCAAATCCTCCTTTTTCAGGACAATATTGTCCTGAATGCAACAAGCCTGAGAACACTGTAGATTTTCCTAAAAGGCATCCATGATCACTTCAAAGAGTTTGGCCCAGCCATCCACATGTGAAAACCAGCTGATCGAGAACACTTGTCATCTACTATGGTATACAGGTGGACAGACTGCCCATGGGGTGGGTTCGCCAGCATATATGTCTTGAAGAGATGCAATAGACGGACAATGAATAGGCACAAAAAATGGAAAGGAGAAAGGGAGAAGGCTGGATTGTGTTTGGGAAATTGGGCAGGACTTTTAGTGACCCTCAGCTTGTCCCCAGAACAAAGACCCATCTTATTAAGAGCAATTTTATTACAAGGATGCTGTCTGGCTACAAGTCATAGAATACTGCAGTCTCTGAAGATTAAAGGTTGCCATTCACCCAAAGAGGTGCATGATAGATGTAGCAGACACGAGAACATTACCAAGGAAGAACTGCCCAGAAGAGCCGTAAAAGAATTCATTGGAGAGATCTAGACTGGAAAAATGGGTAATCCGTGCATGTGTTCTAAGAGAATCCAGGCAATGTCAAGAGATCGCAGGGAAGACCTATTCCCTGAATCCCCAAGTTTGGTTGAAGATTTACAGGGGGACAAGGGCAAGAGGTTCATAGAAGAAGTGCTATAAAAATATTTACAGCTGTGCTCTTTGTGGTGGCAAAAAAACAGGAAAACGAGAGTATGCCCTTCAATTGGGGAATGGCTGAACAAATTGTGGTATATGCTGGTGATGGAATACTATTGTGCTCAAAGGAATAATGAACTGGAGGAATTCCAGGAACTGATGCAGAGTGAAAGGAGCAGAACCAGGAGAACATTCTACACAGAGATGGATACACTGTGGTAAAATTGAATGTAATGGACTTCTCTACTAGCAACAATGCAATGATCCAGGACAACTATGAGGGACCTGTGAGGAAGAACCATGGGAATAGAAAAACAACTGCCTGATCACGTGGGAGGATGGGGATATAACTAAGGATATTGACTCAAAATGAGTACCCTAGCACAAATATCAACAATATAGAAATAGGTCTTGATCAATGACACATGTAAAACCCAGTGGAATTGTGCGTCGGCTATGGGAGGAGGTGGGAAGAGGGGAGGGATAGAACACGAATCCTATAACCATAGAAAAATGTTCTAAATTAATTATTTAAATAGAAAATTTTAAATTAAAAAAAAAAGAAGTACTAGATGGATTTCAACATGCCTGACTAGACAGAGTACTCACGTAGATTAGAGTGACTTAAGTATGACTTAACTGAGGTTTGGCAAACTTTGTTGTTCAAGTGGTTTTTGTGTCCAACTCTATATGACCCCATTTGGGGTTTTCTGGCAAAGATCCTGGAGTGGTTTGCCATTTCCTTCTCCAGCTCATTTGACAGATGAGGAAACTGAGGCAAACAGAGTTAAATGACTTCCCCAGAGACACACTTCTAGTAAATATCTGAGGCCAGGAAGATGAGTCTTCTGACTCCAGACCTGGCATGTTATCCACTCTACTGTGAACTTGACCACATTTTATTTATAACTTATTGATATTGTTGTTGTTGTTATTGTTACTAGCATATGGAAACAGAGGGCCCAGGTCTTCGCAATGAATCTGAAAAGGAAGCTGACCCAGAAAAAGTTTCTTGAGGTAGATGGGTAGTAGATAGGCTTTCTGACTTGGGAGTCACAAAGACCTGGGTTCAAATTCTTCTAGGGGCAAAGAGGTGGGAGGCAGTTAGGTGGTTCAGTACCTTAAGAGTCAGGTCTGGAGATGGGAGGTCCTAGGTTCAACTCTGGACTGAGAAACTTCCTAGCTGGGTGACCCTGGGCAAGTCACTTAACCCCCATTGCCTAGCCCTTACCACTCTTCCACCTTGGAAGCAATAGACTGTATTGATTCAAAGAAGGAAGGTAAGAGTTTAAAAAACTAAAATCTCTCTTCAGACACTTAGTAGTTGTGTGACCCTGGACATGTCAGTTCACCTCTCTGTGCCTTCTTCATCTGGAAAATGAGGGGGATGGATTTGATGACCTCTAAGATCCTAAATCTATGTATGATCCTGCAAACCTCAGTCTGCCAAAAATGCTATTGTTTGGCTCCACGGAAAGGGAATGCCTCGCCTAGATCCACAAACAAGCTTCTTCCTCTGCAGAAAAAAATAAAAATATGAGTGGAGAGCAGGCTGAGAGAAGGAGCTTATTTCCTCTCCCATTCAGGAAAGCACACAGAGTAACATTCTGGAACCCAAAAGGAAGAATTTTTTCTCAGGGCAGAGAAGAAATCCCTCCCATGGAGGCAGGCAGTGACCAGCTGGTGTTCAGCCCATTCTCTCTGGGGTTTGAGAAAGCAATTCCCTTTCAGCAAGCCTCAGTTCCACCCCATCCAGCTATTAAATTGGTTCTGGCTCTCTTGCTTTTCACAACCGTACAACAATCCGCATCTAGACGGGGCCCAAAATCTCACTGGCATGAGTTTTAATTTTTAGTCGATAAATAATTCACATTTCCCCCGTGACCTCCAAACAGCCTAGAAAGCAGACAGGAAGTGAGGTAGAATGACGATCTCCTTTCCAGAATGTTACGGGATCACATTTCCTACCTTTAATCCTAAGTATGCATCTCAGCTAGTGAAATATGTGTCTGATTTCGTAAGAGTACTTTAGAGCATTTTAAATGATTTATTAATAAGAAATTACTTTTGAAACTATCCCCGCTCCAAAGAATTACACCAACTGAAGTGTCTCCCTCTAGTCTGCAGCCATTCTGAATTTCCTAAGCTCCCCTGCCCAGCTGTCATCATCGTGGATATTCATGAGTCCCAAGATGAACACTTGTCAAGGGCTGCTCTCTACTGAGCTGCTTCTCTGATACTTCCTCTCCTGCTTCCCCAGGTTTGGATGACCTCCATGATGCAGCTGGGCAAATTCCCACGACCCGGGGCCAGTGAGCTGAGCTCTAGGGGCTCAGGTCACTGTTTCTCCAGGGAGGACTAGAATAGTGATCAAAATATGAATTCCCTCAATATTCCACTGAGAAAAATGCCAGGTTCACTGGAGAAGAGGCTGGGCTTTCTCTGGCTCTTGGAAAGTTCTCCCCACAACGTGATCGCCATAATAGCCAACTAATGGAATACTTCGATTTCAGCTGCATTCTAAACAACCATCACCAGGTTAAACTCTCAGAAACTTAAGTTCTGGGCTTTGCTTTACATATATCTCGGTCCTGGGGTCCCGCCTTGAGCCCTCCTGATGGTGAGGTCATGTATTTGCTTATTCAGTGACCAAATTACAGGCACTCAAAGCATCCCATGCAGGAGTCTGACCAATATCCTAAACAGAAAGTGTGGTTCTTACTCTCAGGTCACAGGAAGGGGCTTCTGCTCTCAGAGCTCTGGACATAAGACCCAGGTGATGTCAATATGGCTGCATCCCTGGCAGTCCCATTCCCTCCTCACATCCCTTCTTCTCGGTGGATAAGCCTGGCAGTGCCTCGTCCTCAGCAGCCACTAAGAAATATTGGTTGATTTGATTCTTTCCCCTTTTCTCTGACTCCTTCACACAGTATGGAGAATGCCAAAAGAGTCAGAAGCAAATCAAGGAGAACATAGGCATGGGAGTCTGCCCGATCACAGCTGTGCCCCTAGCTTGCCCTGTGATCCGACACGGGAATGGCATTTTCTGTCTGGTTAAGTCCTTCCCTGCCTCAGTGTCCTCCATCTATGCTTGGAGTTGACTAGATAATCTCTAGGGTCCCTTTCAGTTCTAAAATGCTATAGCCCTAAGAAGAGAGGAAGTCAATTTTCCTTTTTCTCCCCATGACCAAATGAATCAGGAGAACTCTGGCAGGTTCCTGAGGTGACACTACAGACAAATCCTCCTTCCATAAAGAGCTCTTGGTTCCCTGGGGCTTCTCCCACCACCCAATGCTGAAAGGCAGCTTAGGTATATGAGTGGCGGGGACAAATCACCTAACTAGTAAGCTTTCTAACGTATCAGGACAGGCCCTTAACTTGGCCAAGGGCCAGCTAGCCCAAGAGGGCTTTCTCAGATGGAAAACAGATCATGACTCAGTTTCCTCATATGTAAAGTGAGGATAATGATAGCACCTGCCTCAATAGGATCAAATGAGACAATACAGGTAAAAGTTTTGTAAAACTTAAAGCATTACATAAACGATACCTACTATTATTGTTGTTATGTAACATGGTGGCAACATAGCCTAGGAGGCAAAAGAGCTAGATTCAAATCCTGCCTCAGCCACTTCCTCTCTCTGTAACTCTGAATGAGGCCATTTAACCTCCCTGCTTGTCAGTTTTCTCTTTTGTAAAACGAGAAGGTTAGACTCAGTGGCCCCTGAGGTCCCTCCCAGCTCCAGATTTCTGAGTCTAGGAATCTACACAGTCAAATAAACACAAGAGGAAAATGGATGCGTAATTATGGCACAAGCAACCTTGAGAGCTTGTAGTTTCTCTTGACTCAGCCTGAGGACATTCAGTAGCACCCACCAGACCTACAATGCTCTTCTCCTTCCTCCCCACACCTTATGTAAGGACCACCCTCAGTCTCTCCTCTCCATGAAACCTTTCTGATAAGCCTTTTCTACACTAATACTTTTTTTAAAACCCTTAACTTCTGTGTATTGGCTCCTTGGTGGAAGAGTGGTAAGGGTGGGCAATGGGGGTCTAGTGACTTGCCCAGGGTCACACAGCCGGGAAGTGTCTAAGACCAGATTTGAACCTAGGACCTCCCACCTCTAGGCCTGACTCCCAATCCACTGAGCTACCCAGCTGCCCTTACACTAATACTTTTTAAAAACTCCTATGGTACTTCCTCTTTGTCTCTCCCTTATGTTTAGAATTACAGTTATCCCTTCCACACCACAGCAGGCATGGTGTCTCCCACAATCTAGAAAATTTGAATAAAATGTTTGGTCCTCACTTCGTACCAGAGAAGTCTGAATTTTTTTCTTTTTTTCTTTTATGTGGTGTCTACAATACCTTTTTGTAAATCGATGCATGTAAAATCCAGTGGAATTGCACATTGGCTATGGTGCCTTTTATGTGGTGTCTACAATACCTTTTTGTAAATTCTGGGTTAAATATGCATTTCTGATTTTCTAAACTTTTTCTGTGTCATCTGTAGGCTTCCACAAAACTCCCCCCAAATTTCTCATGTCAGTGGGAAATATATCAAAACCTTGATGAGGAAAGTCACAATGTAGAAGAGATTCCTGGATTTCTCTTGTCCTGTGAAGACAGGCCCTGCCTTATCCTTCTGGGTATCCCTGATCACCTCTAGGAAATGTCTTGTACAAGGCAAGTACTTAAATATTTGCTGTCTGATTCGCTTCTATTAGAAATAGTCAGAACCAATTCAAAACTTTCAAATGAAGCTCTCTGTTGCCTATTCATCCAATGAAAATACACCCCAGAGAGTGACACAGAATAGTTTAGGGGCTTTCAATGAGCACACGGAGGGCTAGAAATTCCTAGAATACAATTTCCAGCTCCGTTATCACATCTAATAACAAACACAATGCTTAATGGCTCCAATTCTCATCTCTACTATATACTCTGTGTGTGTGTGTGTGTGTGTGTGTGTGTGTGTGTGTTCGTCCTACCTCTTCTGAGCCATTCCCCTTCAACATGCAGAGCCTGGAAACAGGCCCTTGTCTTTCCATGCTTAGACTACTTCGACCTGTTTGGCGATAACTACAGGGCATAAACATCCTCCCTTCCAAATAACTGCCACAAAAATTTCTACCTCTAAAGCTAAGCAGATGTTACAGCTACAGTGATGTGTGTGATTCTACAAGGTATCTTAGAGCATTTAAGAACAACTGAGCAGAATTCTGCCTACCATGCAACTTCTGACCATTATAACTCCTATCCTCATAGCAACTAATACCTCAAAAAAGAAAACAGAAAAGAACATCAATGAATCCCTTAAAAAATTCACAGAAGAGACTCACAGGAGTTCAGAAGGGAATGCAGACAAGCCAGGCGGCAGTGGAACTAACATGTTAAATTAGAAATATACTTCTTAAAAAATATATGTTTTTAAAAAACAAGCTATATATAGCTTTTAGATGCAGTCTTCTTTTTCTGTTCTTTGTATGAAGACTTGTCAAGTTCACAATAATAATGAAAAAGCATTAAATATGCTTCTCAAAAAATACTTCAGTGAGTCCCTGTTAACAGCCTCCCTGTCCCTGTTTATTGATTTCCAATGATGAACACTGAACTACTCCGCCAAGCTGGTTTTCTATCCTAATGACTCCTCCTTTATTCCTCTATGTTCAGGATCCTTTAGTTGGGTCATCTTCTTCACCTCATCTTTGTACTCTCCCTTTCCTGGAGGGAAGAGACAAATGAATTCTTATCTTTATGCCCCATGACTTAGTATCCACCATGCCTGGAACATTTTAGACTTGTGATTTCCCATGGATAGCAAGCTCCAAGTGAGGAATATCATTGTGCCAGGGTAGATGGGCACTTGCACTGCTACTTCCAGTCTTAGCACTGAGGAATGAGGTAACTTGCCCAGTTACCCAGACAGGATGTGATAGAAGCAGGACTTGAACTCAAGCCTCTCTGACTAAGAGTTCAGTTCCTTATCCCCTAGGTCATGTTGCTTCTCAGTCTGGCACAGTAAAAAGTTAAAAACTGAGTTAACTGAGTTCCTTCAAGATGAAGTGAAAATCACCTGATACATCAATATGTTTAATCACATCAATAAAATCAATCAGTAAGGTTTAAAAAAAATTTTTTTTTCAGATCCAAATTGTCTCTCCCTCCTCCTCCCTACCCTATCTGAAAAGCAAGAAAAATAAGACTCCTGGTCCAAGCATGTATTGTCTATAAAAATAAAACCCAAGTCTGGCCATGTTCAAAGAAATAGGTCTCAGAAAACACTATCCACATCCAGAGAAAGAACTGTGGGAGTAGAAACACAGAAGAAAAACATTTGCTTGATCATTATGGTTCAATGGGGATATGATTGGGGATGCAGACTCTAAACAATGACCCTAATGCAATTATCAATAATATAGAAATAGGTCTTGATCAATGATGCATGTAAAACCCAGTGGAATTGCACATTTGCTATGGGAGGGGGTGGGAGGAAGGGAGGGAAAGAACATGAATCATGTAACCATGAGAAAATATTCTAAATGAATTAATTAAATAAATGGATTTTTTTTTAAAATAGGTCTTAGTCTGCATCCTGAGTCCCTCACCTCTCTATCAGGAAGCAAGTAGTCTGTTTCATCATGAGTCCTCTGTCATTATGTTGAACAGTGTTACTAAGTCCTTCCAAGCTGATTATCTTTACAATTTTGCTGTTCTTGCATAAAATGTTATCCTATCTTTGCTCACTTCACTTTGCATCAGTTCATACAAGCATGTCTTCCCAGGATTTCTGAAGCTGTCCCCTTCATTTTTTATAACTTATGTGATAGTATTCCATAGATTCTAACTTGCTTAGCCATTACCCAATTGATGGCACTCCATAAGTTTCCAATTCTTTGCTTCCACAAAAAGAGTTGCTATAAATATTTTTGCACACATGGGTCTTTTTCCTTTTCCTTTGATCTCTTTGGGGTATGGATCTAAAGGTATTAATGCTGGTTCAATGGGTATATACAGTTTTAAGTATTAGGGCATAATTTTAAATTGTTTTCTAGAATTGCTGGACCAATTCACAATACCACCAACAATGTAGTAACATAACTTTTCCCACATTCCTTCCAGCATTTGTCATTTTCCATTTTTGTCAATTTTACCAATCTGGTACACGTTCTGTGGAACCACAAAATAGTTTTAATTTGCATTTCTCTGATTATTAAGGATTAGAGAATATTTCATATGGTTGTTGATGGCTTAGACATCTTCCCTGAAAATTTCCCATTCATAGCCTTTGACTACCTATCAATTAGGGAACAGCTGTTATTCTTATACATTTGAATCATTTCCCTATATATGCTTTTTGGGTTGTTTTTAAAAAGCCCTTATCTTTAGTCTTAGAATCAATAAAAGTATCAGTTCCAAGGCAGAAGAGTAGCAAGGGCTGGGCAATTGGGGTTAGGTGATTAACAGCGAGGAAGAGTCTGAGGTCACATTTGAATCCAGGTCCCAATTTTAGAACTGATATTCTATTCAACTGAGCCACCTAGCTGTCCCCCTATGTATGTTAGAAATGATACCTTTATCAGAGAAACTTTTTCTCCTATTTAACTGCTGCTCTTTTAATTTATTTTATTTTATTTTATTTTTATCATCACACAAAACACCCTCCCATATTGGTCACTGTCATAAGAGCACACTCATACAAAACCAAAACTCCCAAATAAAACAATAAATACACTGATGTAAAAGATAGTATATTTTGATCTGCATCCAGATGACTCTGACAGTTATTTCTCTGGGAGTGGATAGCATTTTGTCATAAGTCTTTCAGGATTGTCCCGGATCACTGCATTGTTGAGAGTATGCTCTTCTAATTTTAGCTGCATTGTTTTTGTTTGTGGAAAACCTTTTTAATTTTACATAATCACAATTGTCATTCTACCTTCTATGATCCTCCCCATCTCTTGTTTGACCACGATATCCAGAGATTTGACAGGTACTTTCTTCTTTGCTCCAGTAAACATTTAGGCCCAATGATGGGAGTCACTTTTATTCTATAGGAGCAAAAGCAGGTGGGCCAAGTTGGCTAGACCACAGAGTCTGGTGAAAGGAATTAAAGTTTCTTTTTTTTAAATTTAAACTCTTACCTTCTGTCTTAGAATCCATACTAAGTATCAGTTCTAAGGCAGAAGAGAGGTAAGGGCTACGCAATGGGGGTTAAATGACTTGCCCAAGGTCACACAGCTAAGTAGTGTCTGAGGCCACATTACAATCCAGGACCTGCCATTTTCAGGCCTGACTATCTACTGAGCCACCTAGCTGTCTTTAATGTTTCTCATAAGGAGATATTTCTTGCCAACCAACAGGCAGCCATTAATCAGGTGTCAGTATGTGCCAGGCTCTATGCAAGATACTGGAGATGTCTAAAAAAAAAAAGTAAAATCATCTCTGTTCTTCAAGAGCTTTTAATTTACAAGGAAGTAGGGAGGGGGGAATAAGGAAGGGAAGAGAGACATAGTATCTTCATGGATAAGGATATGCCCAAAATAAACACATAGTGTTTGTGGAGAACTGGCAGTAGAGGTATACCAGCTCTTGTGGTAGGAATCAGAAGTGGCTTCTTGAAGGAGGCAGCTCTTGAGCAGAGCCCTTTAGGTAATTCAGGGCTCTAAGAGACAGAGATGCAGATGAGTGCATTATAGGAATGGGGATTATCCTGGGTAAATTCAAGGAGGTAGGAGATGGAATGAGGCACATGCAGAGTCTCCTTGTTGTTCCAGATGCTGGTTAAGGGAAATACTAAACATCATCACAAAAATGAAAGGAGGTCTTGGGTTCAAATCTGGCCACAGACACTTCCTGGCTGTATGACCCTGGACAAGTCACTTAACCCTCATTTCCTAGCCCTTACCACTCTTCTGCCTTGGAACCAATAGGCAGTATTGATTCTAAGATGGAAGGTGAGGGTTTAAAAAAAAAAAAGACTTGAAAAAATGACATGAGAACATATTAAGGGAAAGGAAACAACTAATAACTGACGTGGGAGAGTAATTTCCAAATCATCTGTTTGCAATCATCATTCAACTGTCTGTAGTTGAAACAAAAATCAAAATTGTCAAGACTAAACAAGAAAAGTGGATAAAGATAAACAAGGACTGTGTATAAGGCTAATAGCTATAACCTAACCTTTTCAAATAATCTGCCAATGCCCCCAAATGGGTAAGAGACAAAAGCAAAAACATTAATAATGTTGATGGCCATATCCTATAAAAATGGATCTCCTATAAAGTAATCGCCTCATAGAGGAGGTCCAAAGAGCCCAGAAATGACCTCAACCCTCAAACACTGAAACTGTGCCATGCAAAGGAACATGGTAGTCAGGGTCAACAAGGGTTTATAAGATAAATTCATTTGCAAAATATTAAAGAGTACAATACAGAAGACTACAAGTGGCACTGCCTTACAGAACAGAAAAGCAGTAGAGAAGATCTGAAAGGGTTGGAAGAGACTTCAGAGGATGGATGTTGAGCCCAACCCCCTCATTTTACAGAGAAGAAAATGAAGGTCCAGAGATTAAGTGACTTGTTTAAGGTCATAGAGGCAATCAAGTAGGGCCAGTAAGTTTGTCTGCAAAAAGTTTGTCATGGCAATACAATGATCCAGGACAATCTCAAGGGACTTATAAGAACGCTATCCACATCCAGGGAAAGAACTGTGGGAGTAGAAATGCAGAAGGAAAACATTTGATCACTTGTTTATATGGGCATATAATTGGGGGTTTTGGTTCTAAAAGATGATTACAAAAATGAATAATATGGAAATAGGTATCAAGTGATAACACATGTATAACCCAGTACAATTGCTTGTCAGCTCCGGGAGGTGGGAGAGAAGAGGGGAGGAGACAACACGAATCATGAAACCATGGGAAAATATTAAAAAAATTTTTTAACCTAATAAAATAAAATAATAAATAAAGGAAGTTTGTCATGTAGCCCAACTTAACCAGATCATCCCATTATCACTGGATCTAACTCCTTCCTGACTTAAATAGATGGAGGAATGGATACAAAGATAGGATGAATAGATACATAGATAAGTAGGTAGTTAACTAGAATAAGTGAGCATTTATGAAGTGTTTACTATGTGCCAAACACTGAGGATCTGAATCTAAGAAAACAAGACAGTCCTTGCCTTCAAGGAGCTTACATTCTAATGGAGAAAGACAATACATAAAAAGGAGCTGGAAAGGTGGGAAGAGAGGTCAGATGCATATGGCGGAAGGGCGTGGAAAAGCCTACACAGTGGAATGGAAGCCTGGTCCCAGGCAAGATAATGTTAGAGTTCACCTATCAGAGTCCAGCTTCTGTATCTAAGGTCCTGGATGAAGGGAGATGAGTATGATGATGGCCTGAATGTAGGCAGCATGGTATGGAAACCACTTGGACCTCACTCAGGTACCTAAATGTTCCAGTAGTGATGAGATGAGGTTCCCTGCTCACTCAAAGTTCTAGACCACTCAAGCTAAATCAAAAGCAAAGCAAAACAAAACAAAACAACTGGAAGAATAATCTATTTCCATATCTCAGGGGTCGGCAACCTTTTTGGCCGCGAGAGCCATAAACGCCACATTTTTTAAAATGTAATTTCATGAGAGCCGTGCAGTGCTCACAGTGCCACTCCTTTAACAGCGCCTGAAAAAAAATGGACTTTATGGCTCCTGCAGAAAGAGCCATATCTGGCCCTCAAAAGAGCCAGATATGACTCGAGAGCCATACATTGCCGACCCCTGCCATATCTCAATTACCTACAACTGTGTGTTGTTATTTACACCCTTTAATATTCTCCATTTTGCCATCCCATTAGCATATAAATCTCCTATGAGCAAAGACCATGTTTCTACCACAAAGAAAAATGTATACTGTGCAAATTCAGGCATCGACATGTATGATGATGTTGATGACATTAAAAACAAAATCCTCTCTTTCCAAGGCAAGTCCGTCCGAATTTCTACTCTAAAACTATACTCCCTCTTCTTGGCTTATTCTCAGTCTGTCTCTGAAGTTTGGCTTTCATAACTCCTGTCTACTTAAACATTCCCATAGTAACATGTTAGAATATCATGAAGTATATCAAGGCTTCCCTTGTGTACCCTGAATGGGATTTATAAGCAGTTCTCCCCAGTTAATAGTGGAATAGTAAAAAAAAAAAAAAAAAAAAAAAAGGCAGGAGGTTTGGGATTTTCTGTACAGAGTGCTTGACAAAAGGGGTTTTTGGGGTGGAACTGGTCCATCTGCCAACGACTGATGTGCACCTACACAGTTGTAAAGATCGTTTTTCTACTTTGAATATTTTCAATGCATTATAAGCACTTATTATTTAAAGGATCATGGCAATAAGCCTTTCCTTTCATAACTCCCAAATACTCACTCACCCCTTAATTTATCTGTTTTGTAACTTTGGGGTTTTGTGCAGTGTTGTTTTTTTTTTAAGTGGGGCACACTTCACTGACAAAAAGCCTATATGCAATAGAAACTGCCCAGGACATTGCCATAAAAGGCACTGCGTACACAAATGCCCTCTCACAGAAAAAATCTCTTATCCCTTTATGAATCTGACCACTCCTGAAAGGGGAGATTGACAGCTCCAGAGAATGAATCTCTTAATTTATCCAAATGACTGGGCAGCAGTAGTGGGAATCTCACAGTCACTCTCTTCTCATTGCTGCAGGTCAATACTAGGGGGGCCCCTCTCTGAAGAGACTGCAAATGCTTTCAAATGTCTGCCCAGTCTATGTCCCAGCTAAGCTTGTCAGAAAGAGTCACTGAATGAGAGAGAGAGAGAGAGAGAGAGAGAGAGAGAGAGAGAGAGAGAGAGAGAGAGGAAGAAGAAGAAGAAGAAGAGGGAGAGGGAGAGTCAATCAATAAATAAGCCTTCTCCTTAAAATTTTTCCATGCAGAGGACTATTTCTTTTGGCTTAATCAGGCTAATTTAGCCTTCTCCAAAGACCCCCCAGATAGACAGAAGACCATCCTGGAGTTGGTCTAAGCAGTCCAGCAAATCCAAGCACCACCTAACCTTGCCAGCCTTGCGAAGTTTAATTTCTGAGTCACCTATTCGCTATTTCTGTCTCCTTACCAACTTCAGCACATGCTGTGGTAAAAGAGGCTAAGAAATGGGAGGTAGGAGCTCTGGATTCAAATCCTACTTCTATTATTCAGTAGTTAGATTAGACAAGTCATTCCGTCTTTNGGAGATAAGGGAGAGAGAGAAGGATGGGGAGAGAGAGAGACAGAGGGATGGGGAGAAATAAAGAGAAAGAGAGAGAGAGAAGCAGACACAGAGGGATGAGAGAGAGAGAGAGAGAGAGAGAGAGAGAGAGGGGGGGGGGGGGAAATGAGATGAGATGTTTGGTTACTCTACTTGTCTTCGCTAGGAATGAGCTCATTAACAAGGCATTTCACACAAAGTTACCTTAGAGATAATGATTAGTGACATCTCAGATTTGTCACTCACCCAAGATGTAGCTACATGGAGAGTTTGTCTATCATTAGCAAACATTAATTACCACGTCCCATTTTAAATGGTCACTCCTTGGGGGGGGGGGGCAATGGGAAGGGCAATGAATTTGGAGTCAGAGGTCATAGATTCAAATCAAAATACTGCTACTTACTATATAAAACCACGGACAAGCCATTATGAAAAGAGAATTTGAGGCATCTTGTAATTTTAACTCTTACACTGTTTCATTCAAGATTCAGTTTCCTCATTTTTAAAATGAAAAGGTTGGACTAGATGCCTTTGAAGGTCCTCTAAATCTATGTTCCTGGAGCATCTGGGTAGCTCAATGGATTGAAAGTCAGACTCAGAGATGGGAGGTCCTGGGTTCAAATTTGGCCTCAGACACTTCCTAACTGTGTGACCCTGGGCAAGTCACTTACCTTCCTGCTCTTCTGCCTTGGAACCGATACACAGTACTGATTCCAAGATGGAAGGTAAGGGAATAATAATAATAATAATAATAATAATAATAATGATGATGATGATGATGATGATGATGATGATAACAACAACAATAATAATCTATGTTCCTACAATTCTGAGAATAGATAAAATGTCACTGAGTGGGAAAAAAAGATCTTTTTTATTCATTATGTCTGGCAGGACAAAATACAAAAGTACACAAGACAGTGTTTCTCTTCATTTGATTGTGTGCATATACAAAGTGCATAAGTCTGACTACAAAGAGATACAAAATGCCTTTATGGCACACATACTGGCAAGCACACCGTCAGCCTCCCGGAGAAATGAACTTCAGACATTTCACAAAGTATCTAGTACTTCAAAAGCCTCAAAATGCAAGAGTTCCACCAAATTATCTCAATAAATTCCAACAAACCTATATAGGAGAAAATGTTCATCTAGTAGTATTTTACCCTAAAGAAAGCTCCAGACATAATGTGTGAACCAACAAGCATTTATTGGGGCAGCTGGGTGGCTCAGTGGGTAGAGTGCCAGGCCTGGAGTCAGGAGGTCCTGGGTTCAAATGTGTCTTCAGCCACTTAACCTCAATTGCCTAGCTCTTATCCACTCTTCTAAACTTGCAACTATACTTAGTATGGACTCTAAGACAGAAGATAAGGGTTTAAAAAACGACAAGCATTTATCAAGCACCCTTATGGATACAAGTACAAACAGAGAATGCAACAGTCCCTATTGCCCAGCTCAGAAGTCTATAGGTGAGACAATACATAAGAGATATACCCTTAAAGGCACATACAAAATAAGTTCAAGGTCGTTTAGGCAGAAGCACTAGCATCTGAGGGGATCAGAAAAGCTTCCCATTCAAAGGGAGCGCTGAGCTATAAGGGAAATAGGAAAGAAAAGAAATAAATGTCTTTTTATTTAAGTTTAAGTTTAAATTTTTTTTTTTACCATTTACATGTAATAACAAATTTCCACATAAATTTCCCGAAATAATGGGATCCGAATGGTCTCCCTCCCTCCCATCCTAATCCTAACCCTAATCCTGGAGCTGGTGAGCAAGTCAGTCTGGGTTACACACATATTATCACACAAAACATAACGAAATAAATTTCTCAATTAATGTACAATTTTTTTAAATCCTTAACTTCTGTGTATTCGCTCCTAGGTAGAAGAGTGGTAAGGGTGGGCAGTGGGGGTCAAGTGACTTGCCTAGGGTCACACAGCTGGGAAGTGTCTGAAGCCGGATTTGAACCCAGGACCTCCTGTCTCTAGGCCTGACTCTCAATCCACTGAGCCACCCAGCTGCCCCCTAATGTACAATTTTTAAAACAGGTAAATTCCTCTAATGAAATGATTCATGATCAAAAGAAAGCCTGTCTACTTAAGAGGCTAGGTTGCGTTTGTTCTCATACACTTCTAATTTAAAAAACAATGACCCTACCATGAGTCAGTCCAGTTCTCACTCAGTTTTTCCCTTGGGAGGGATCATAAAGAATAAGCTCCCCCAAAGCCCCCTAAAGAAGTAAAAGGGGAAGGAAGGGGAAAGGCAAGCAGGGCTGGAAAGGTCACTCCAGCATATATAATATTGCTTACCCCCTCCCCCCAAGGACTGCTTGGCCACATGGGCCTGAGAAGGACTAGGACAATCTGGGAAGTGCTGACCATATAGGAAGGAGGAGGTGTCAGGGAATACTTGCCTCTGGAAGACTTAAGAGACATGCAAACACCGAGGTGGGCATTTAGCATTGGGGTAACAATGACCATTGCATTAAGAGAGAGTCCTGGGGTTCAAAAAGATTTTGCAGAAGTGGTTTGAGGTTCTTTCTGAGGGGGGGAAGGAGGAAGAGAGGAGAAAGGTCAAGAGAAGGAAGGAAGGGGAAGGAGAGGAGGAGGACAGGGGAAGAAGGAAGGGGAAAGGAAAACTGAAAGGAGGGAAGGAAGAGAGAAAGGAGCTGGAATGAGAGAAAGGAAATGATAGAATTAAATCTAGTTGGGAACTTAGGAGTCATTGACTTCAACCCCTTTACTTTATAGTGAGAAAACTTGGGGCCCACAGAGGGGATGTGACCCATACAGGTCTTCTTACTAATCCAGTGTTTTTTCCAAGGCTGGTGGGAGTTGGGGGGTGGTAAGGGAAGAAGGAGAACTTCGATGATGCTGGTAAAAGAAACAAGGAGCATCTGAGTTCTGCTTCTCTTCTCTCTCCCCAACTCTCCTCGCTCAAAGGAAAGCATAAAGTGCATTTTATATTAATTGACAACAGGGAGTTATGCCCAATTAAAAATGTTCAGGTGTCCCATAGTCCCATAGTCCCCTCAATCAAATATTTGTTGAACGCTTATGCTTAGTATGTTCAAGGTATCGTACAAGGCACTATGGTAGACTGCTTTGCTGCAGCGTAGACTTTAGGAGTATAAGTTGTTACTACTTATCAAAGAAAAGGAACGGAGATGCCTTACAAAAAGTCTTTTTTAAAAAAAGAAGACTGTTTTAAAGAATAACGATGTATCATCATTTAGGACCATTTCAATTAGAAGGTCACTGCAAAATGATGGGGCTGAACACTGAAAGGCACTGAAAACTCCACTAAATATATCTCCCAATTTGCAGCCATTCAGAGATCCGTCAGAGGCTGTACCATAACTCCCTCGGACATTTTACTCTGTCCAGTCTTTATACTTCACATCAAAACTTGAGCAATGAGTAACAGATGAGGGGTTGATGCTGCTAGCTCCCATGATCAAAAGAACACTGTGCTGACTGGATCACACTTTAAAAGGGGGGTGGGAGGGGGCGATGGGATGGGGAAAGAATATCTTTTGATTTTAAACAGATTAAATCCATACAGATTTTCATCCTAAGGACTTCTACTGGGGGGCAGGGGGAGCAAAGCAGAGTCATCTGGATAAAATTCCCTAAGAAAAAAAAGTGAAACTTTATCCCCGGCACAACCAATCTTACCACACCCAGCTTGGGACTACTCAAAAACAGCCCAAAATCAAAACTTGTTGACTGTGGAAAAGTTACAAGAATTTACCTTCAATTGGTGTCTATGCTGATGCTTAAGGGAGAGGCAGAGGCGAATTCCTTCTCTCTTACGGGCCTCAGTTTCCTCCTCTGTAATATAAGGGGGTTGAACTAGGGGACTCTTAAAGGTCCTATCCTATTCTGAATGTGGAAGGGCCAACACTAGCATCTAAGTTTAAGGGTTTTTTCTAAATTTGTTAAGCTGTTGCAATACGTATCGAATAGACGGTAAACTTGCTCTAAGGGGAGCCCCCCTCCCAGATTCATGTTCATTTTTAACCACAGATGCCCAGAACTGTAAGTTTCCATTACATGGTCTCACTGTGGACTCAGAGCACTTAAACAACTTCCAATTACTGTACTTCTTACTTGTCAGAAAGCAGAGCACATGTTTGACATTTCATGAAGGGCTGGAACAGTTCTAGTTCTCCCCTGGAAAACCTCGAGAAAGGGAGTCCTGATGGAGTCCCAGGCTCTCGGCAAGGCATCCCAAGTCCAGTTTTGGTCATGCTTTCTAAACCCTTCTGAAATGGCTTTGTTTATTTTATATCTATATGGAGGATCCTCCAGGCTAGTCTCTGAGGGCAAGGAGTTGATTGTTTCATTTCTCTTTGTATCCTTCCATTGCTAGCTCCTGGCAGTAATTCTCTGGGGAACTTTTCCTGATCCACCCCCCCCTCCCCAACTCCAAGTGCTGGTGTACCCTCAAACTAGCTGTCTTGCATTTATTCTTTCTAGATAGACAGATATAGACATGACTATACAGAGAGATAGAGATGTGTCTCCCCTAACAGAAATTAAACTCTTTTGAGAAGAGGGTCTTATTTTTTTTTTCATTTTTGGACTGTTTTCAACACCTAACACACAAAAGGTGCTGAATAAATGCTTATTTAGGGGCAGCTGAGGTGGCTCAGTGAATAGAGCCACGTCTAGAGACAGGAGGTCTCAAATCCAGCCCCAGACATTTTCTAACTACACGACCCTGGATAAGTCACTAAATCCCAAGTGCCTACCTTTTAATACCCTTCTGCCTTGAACCAATACTTAGTGTCAATTCTAAAATAGTAGGTAAGGGTTAATTTGTTAGGTTTTTTTTTTAATGCTTATTGATTGACTGACAGAAAATGTGCACTTGGACAGAAAAACATTTTCCTCCTTTAATTTATTCTGAATCCATACTCTTTTCCAAAGGAATTCTGGATATACATACTCTAATACTATCCCTTAAAATGACTTTAAGAAGAAACCAAGAACCCAGCAACAAGAGACTGTGAATTTGAGAACACCTGGCCATTTCTTTTTCTGTCATCAATACCAAGTGTGATAAAATCTTATCATCTCTCTGCTTTGGGTTCTTCTTCTGTAGCCTTTCTTTACTAATTCATTTATTTTCCATTAAACACTTGTAAAGAAGTCAAAGTGCAAGGCTTGCTGATATCTACCTTGTGGGACACTAAAAAATTTAATAGGAAAAAACCCAGGGTGAATTTGAAATTCTTTAAAAGAAATGTACTATAGAAAACGTATGTGGAAAATGGTTGTTACATGAAACTGGTGGGAAATATATTTTAAAAAATAAAAAATGAAATTTTGAATTTAAAGTAAAAGAAAAGAAGAAATGTACTAGACCAGTGATGGTGAACCTTTTAGAAACTGCATGTCATGTCCCACCCCCACCCCCACCCCCACCCCCACCCCCCGAGACTGTGTGCTGTGGTTTGCCCCATCCTCTTACCCCACATAGGGGAAGGAGAAAGCACTCCCATTGGGCTGCTTGGCAGAGGGGTGAGTGAAGTGAGGCATGTCCTCAGCACACATAGAGAGAGGGAGGGGGGTGTGGCTGGAGTGCTCTCTCCCCTCCAGCTCTACCACCTCTGAGCCACCCACCTGTGCACTCCCATTGGGCTGCTGGGCAGAAAGTGAAAAAACATCATCAAGCATGATGGAAAAGGGCAAGGAAGCAGCTCTGCCCTGAGTCCCTATGCCTTTTTAGTAACAAACTCTGGTGGGCAATGGTGCACATGCCCACAGAGAGTGCTCTGCATGCCCTCTTTGACATCCGTGCCATAGGTTTAACATCACGGTACTAGCCATACAGTAAATCAGAAATGTTTCTTATAATCCCATATATAGGTCTGTAAACAGAAGATGAGAATGTCAACTGAATGACCTGAATAAAGCCCATTTTGCCCTCTTAATTTAGAGGATGTATATCTGAAATGGAGAACTGAGTTTCTGGATTATTCCCACTGCTTTCTTTCCCAGGATAAGTTATCTGATCATGGGACAATATGTACAAATTAAAGCAGTTTGGGCTTTTCTCAGATGGATCATCTTTTTGTTTTAAATTAAAACAAACAAACAAATAAATAAATAACTGTTCTCCAAGGCATTAATCAAGTGAAACCACATATATGTGATTAGAGTTCAATGAAAGTCTAGTTACAATAATATGTAAATACTAACAACTAGTTGACTGCAAGAAAGAACTCTCTAATTATCTCATTAAAGAG
This sequence comes from Gracilinanus agilis, assembly GCF_016433145.1. Lineage (NCBI taxonomy): Eukaryota > Metazoa > Chordata > Mammalia > Didelphimorphia > Didelphidae > Gracilinanus > Gracilinanus agilis. The sequence goes on along the minus strand of NC_058133.1, from coordinate 489,053,069 downwards.
GAAAGAGTAGATAAATTGGACAGCAGATACTAGAGAAGGGATCAGATTTTCAAGCTGCCAAACTTTATCAGGTTCTCCCCTAACTTAGAAGAATCTAATACTCTGTCCTCACACTCAGGTCCCCTAAACCACTTTTGTCATAACCGAACAAATTGTTGAAGGGTTCAATTCTTGATTACTGTATGGAATAGAAAAGCTATTAAATTCAACTTAAGGGGGAAAAAAACATCTGGAAGAAAAAATACTCTCAAGTGTGATCTAGGAAAAAGCTGTTTTTGAAACAACAAAAAGTTAACTTATTCTCCCTTAACAAAAATGAATGACATATACTGGTACCTTGTTGAAAGAGTTTCAGCTAGATGAATCTTTAATTTCTAAGATCTGAAACTCACTTTTAACCCATGAAAGGATCTCAAAATATTGCTTTCTACCTTCATTTGTCCATTCTTCATAGTAACCATAGAGACATTTGAAAGCTGTTTCTTTACTTATAAAACATTCTATTTCCTCCATGCTTACAAGTTAATTTGTAATAACTGTGTTTCAACTGCTTACTAGTCATTGACTATGGTGAGAAGGGAGAGATGGGAAAGGGACAGTTTTCCAGGCAGCTTTATCTTTCAATTATACCACTGCAGAAGAGGGTGAAGACTTCTAAGGAATACCTGCCTTCCTCATTCTCTAATCCTAAAATATCTGAAGGAAGAGAGAGCAGGTAGAACTCATTTCAATTTTTAAAAAAAATTTTTCTCATTTTATATCTTTATAATGCCAATGAGAAAAAAAACTAACACGTACAATTGGCTGAACGATCATATGGTTTGACTCCTCATCCTGCTTTTCTTCAACAAAAGTAAAATGAGTTCATGTCCTATGAGCTTTTTTGTGACTGTAAATTCCCTTCCACTTACTTACATTGAGCACTGCCCTTTATGGCTAGTAGGGACTTAAATAAATGTTGGATTGAACAATTCAATTAAGGTCTTAATTATATAGAAAATAGTAAAACTCAAGGTAGAAGCAGAACAAAGAGGCCTGATGAAGTTGGAAGGCTTGCCAGTAAGAAACTAAATCAAGGCATCCTTAAGCATGCATAAAAGTAAATTAATTAAGAAACGGGCATTAAATACTCTTGAAAGCAGCCAGGTGAACAGATGAGAACTCAGGAGGTAAGGGGAAAGCTAGAGCTATAAAGCAGAGCACCAAAACCTCCTTTTCCTGCTTATCCCTCCTCATCAGCCAGACTTCATGGGTTGGAAAGAAGAAAGGATGGGGGGGACTGTCCAATTTTTAATCTACTCCCCTCAAGAGGCTGCGCAGAGAGGCCTCACTATACCTCAGAAACACCTTGTTCATCAGTCTTGGCATCCCCCCACTCCTATGGGCTCCAAAGGGTATATCTGAGTGGTTTATGACAGTGAAATGGCAAACCCCAAGTTTCACAGAGTCATTGGGAAAAGCTAGAAGGATCCCTAGAAGCCGCCAAGTTCAAATCCCCTTTTATAAAAGAGAAAACGGAGGCACAGAGAGCTTAAATACCTTGTCTAGAATCACTCACCTAATATCGGAAGAGAAATTTGAACCTAGGTCTTCCCGATCCAAGTTCAGCTCTCTAACCAAGACATCAATTCTGTTCAATCCAAATAGAAATGGGGCTCTAATCTGTACATAACTATCCCTGGGCATCTATTGACTTAGTTTTCAAATGGAATGCAATCTGTGTTTTATTGTATTTTTATTTATTTTGTTAAATAGTTCCCAATTATATTTTCATCTCCTTCAGGCCCCGTTGGGGAGTGCTGCTGCTGCTGCTGTGTCTGATACTTCTACCACACAGCATCTCTCAACCTGACTTTCTATCCGAAACACTGGACTGCTAAACTTGCCTGCCCACACTTGTGTAGACATTGAGATGAAGCCTATTCTAGTCCAAAATGGAGGAGACTAAAAAAAAAAAACCCAATGCCAATGGAAATCGACAAACTAGGCCCCAAACCTCATTTTTGTCCTTACTTTAGCTATTCCAACCAATCATTATCTGAAGACAAATCAACAAGCAGGAAGCAGCTGTGGCTATCTGAGTCCAATCCAGACCGGTGCAGCCTACTGGAGGATGCGCATTGAACCCAAAATGGCTTGATGTCTGAGTAAACCTATCATAGAGCAATCCACAGCCCATCCTGCTCTCGCAGAAGGCAGGAATTTTCCTCTGCTACAGATGTTTGCGAATTCACTGTGCCACACCGTGTTTCCCATATGGAGAAAACACAACCCTGTAATCTACCAAACTGACCAAATCTAACTGACTAGTGTAAGCAGAATAATGTCTAATCATCTTAGCAACCACGAGATTAGAAGGAGAGGCAGCTGCACCGAGGAAGGCGCATGTTACTCAGAGGCAGCAGAGATCTTGGTTGGAATTCCTCCTCCCTTACCATGAGCCAATCATGTAGCTGAAGGAATCTACTTCCTCGGCAGTAAAATGGGACGATAATGATATCTATAAGGATCCACCGAATGGCAGAATGGTCAGGAGGCTGAAAGTACATATTTAGTGCTCTGCAAATCTCATAACCTGAATTAAACTCAAAAGCTGCTGCTGTGTGTAACCATTTCATAAGGTGGACCATCATGTTTTGACTTTGGGAGCCTAAATAGTCTCTGAAGAGATGAGAAGGTAAAAAAGGAAAAGGACCTGCAGTTATTCGTGTATCCCGGGGCTTGAAGAAACTGCCATCTCTTGTTCTCTTGGCTGTTTCATTCATATCTGTCTTAATCTCCAGTGAGAGTCTAAACACCCCAGAAGCAAATACTTCTTTTGTAGCACTCCCTCCCCCATGTCTTATAGAATTAGCTGGGGATGGGAGGGAGGTTTCAATGATGTGTACACAAAAGTGAGGTCCTCAAATGCCTATAGAATGAATAATACATTTGGAAACTTCTCATGGTATTGGCTATTTGGTTTTTTTTTTTGTGTGGGGTTTTTTTTTTTCACCACCACCTTCCAATGGCTTTGTGATTGTGTAATTTGATAAATTCCAAAGCCTCAAGTTGTGGTAACCAGCTACTATGATTTATCTCCAAGGTATGTGGGGTGTGCTTAAGCAACTAGAAAGCAGAAATGAAAAAATCGGAGGCAAATACACTCAAGGGGTCAGTTCCTGGAGAAAGAAAGACCTTTCGTACGAGTCTTTTAAAACTAGATGGGGAAGAGCTCTGAAAAAACACAGCCTCCCGTGACACCCATATCCAACCCATATCCAACCGAGGCTTTCTAGGAAAAGGGCTAAACACCCTAATTATCATTACCTTTTATCCTGGGCTATTTTTCACTCTCCCTGTTATCTGAAGACTTTCTCTCCCTACCATAATACATGTTGAGGGCTGTATAATGTTTTCCCTACATACCTTTGTCTCAATTTTCCTTACAAGGCCCCATTTTATTTTAAAAACGTTTTATTGATGCCACAACCACTTGCCTCTATATTCCTTTACATTATCCTCTTATTAAAAATAAAACATAGAACAGTTTGGAAAAATCATCCAGTGAGGAGTGGTCGGATAGAGTATGCTATATGAACATGGTTGTTCCATAAAAATAATTGAAAGGGATGGTTTCAGAGAAATATGGGAAGAAGTGTATGAATTCATGCAGAGTAAAGTGAGAAGAACTAGGGGAACAATTTATGAAAGAGCAATAACATGGTAAAGAAAAGCAATGTTGAAAAACCGAACAATTCCAATCAATGTACATAATGAGCTTTAGGTTCATATATAATATTCTTTTTCTGTTCTTTGAATATAGAAATGTTCATGTTTATTCACATTTGTCATATTAGAATTAAAAAAATTTTTTAACTTGTCCAATACATTGACCAGGAAAGAATGATAGTCATAATATTCCATACCCACAGCCTCGCTCTGTTGAGAACGAAACATATTCCTACATCAGTCCTCTAGAACCAACATTGGTCATTGCATCTAATTTGACTTCTGCTATCTTTTGTGGTTAGTTATCTTCATTTAAATAATTGTGTATATTATTCTCCTAGTTCTGATTCCTTTGAATCATATCAGTTTCTCTGAATTATTCATATCCATCATTTTTTTTTTAAACCCTTACCTTCTGTGTATTGGTTCCAAGGCAGAAGAGTGGTAAGGGTGGGCAATGGGAGTCAAGTGACTTGCCCAGGGTCACACAGCTGGGAAGTGTCTGAGGCCGGATTTGAACCTAGGACCTCCCGTCTCTAGGCCTGACTCTCAATCCACCGAGCCTACCCAGCTGCCCCGCCATCATTTCTTAATAAGCGATAATATTCCATTATATGGAGGTACTACAGTTTGTTGGCCATTCCCCAATCAATGGGCGCCTAGTTTGTTTCCAGTTTTTAGCTGCTACAAAAAGTATGGCTATGAATATTTTAGAACAAATGGAAATTTTCTTTCTCCGAAAGACATCTGCTCAGATTGAAGAGGATGGACAGGTTACAAATTTCTCTCATAGAGTCCCCAACTGTTTCCCAGAATAGTTCAACTAACTCAATTAGCAAACACAAATTCCCAAGTAGAATAATATCTTTTTTTTATCTTTTTAGAGGAGGAAAGGAAGGGAGGGAATCCGAAAGATGAGAGGAGGAAAGAAAAAGAAGAAGAGAAGCAAAGATACTTTTGTTGGGATGACAGAAACTTACCTTTCCATATGGGTCATGTGCATTTTAGGGGAGAGGGAATTTAACATTTTTTTTAAAGGTTTTCTATATTGTACAAACAGGCCTTTAGGACAGGTCCTAGGCTGATCTTCTGCGATCCAAAGTACTTAGTAGATCCAGGTTCATTCTAAGAAGGATCTAATCATCTTGGGGTTTTTCTGGGACCTCCAGTTATTCCATATAAAAACAGAACAATTTATTTTTAAGTTTTAAAGGTTAACCATAGAAATGATCCAGTCTTCCAAGGGTGTAGACCTACAAACAGGTCAGCCATAACTAAATCTGTTACAGACCAAAGTTGACTCCATCTTGTCAGGACTGGGTCTAAAGTTGTTCTAAAGCTGGGGAGGAACTAAACACGCTTCTAAAGAGAAAGGCACTCACTCACCTTTAGGAGGGAGATGGGTCCCTTTAACCAAACACAGGAATGCCTGATGGCCAATTCTAAGCCTCCAATAATCATCAAAGCTTAGCCCTATAACTCCCAGAGGAAACATCAGTGATTATTTTCTTTGCCATAGACGGGTCTAAAGAGACCCTTCAATTATATATATATATACTAAAACACCAGAAGTTCATGTATGTATTAGCTTTCCAAAGTCAATACATTATTTCCTAGCTATCTAGGAAGATATAAGAAATAAAAATTTCCAAAAACCTGCTTATTACCCAAGAAATGCTGCCTGTTGGAAATCTGATCTCATGACATAATTGTCCGTATAAACTTAATCTGTAAGATGCTATGATTTCATGATTAAAATTTCCATTGAGTTCCATAATATCAGCATATGTTTAAAAAAAATAAACAAACAAAATCTTAAGCATAAATTACTTTCATAGCCCTGAAACAAGCATGAACAAGTTGAACTTTCTTGGGGACAGTTAAGACCCTGTAATCTTTTCACGTATTATTTTCTCACAGCACTAATCGGGGTGCAGGGCTGAACAGAAATGCATACAGCATATGATCATCTCCAAAGCTGCTTGCTATATAGAAAGGGGAAATGAATAGAAAGAAGGAAAAAAGAATGAAAGAAAAGAAAAGAAACACCACATGGCATTCTCTTTTCCCTACATAATTTTTCAATTTTCTCTAGAGAAATGCCAACCAGTAAATAATTAGAACCATAATCCTCTGTTATTCCACAGGGAAGAAGGATGTCCAGGGCTTTAAGGAATACTAGTTAGTACATTCCTGATGCAAAGTTAATGGAAACTTGGAAAAATTAGTAATTTAGAACTTTTCTTTCCTTTCAGTGTGAAATGCTACTTTTACAGTCAATGAAAAGTCTGGACACATTCTGGGCAGAAAAGGTGAAATGTCATAACCAGGGCACCCGATAGGGCTTCTGCATGGTTCTTGCTGTCCACTATATCGTCTGTATTAATCATGTCCTATGTCATGGCACCTAGACCCCTAAGACCTTAATTTCAGAAAAGTGTACCATTCTTTGAGGTTATCAGAAACCTGTTTGCTCTGTTTCTACTTGCATGTTGCCATCAGTAAGAATGAATAGCTAGCTTGGGGATCCTTCCATTTCCCATCTCCAGGCCTTCTCACAAGCTGAACCCCATGTCTAGAATGCACTGGCTCATCTTCCTTCAAGCTCTCTGCTCCTGGATCTTCCCCCTCCAAAGAGAACTGACTTGTCCCTTCTTCAATGGCCTCGTATTTACTTGACTATGTACACAGTGCATAGCTTCTCAGGAGCAGGGATTTTGACTTCATTAATGTCCCTCTGCATAAAGAAGGTGCCTAAATGTCTGAATTTATTTAAGGTTTCTGTGTTTCTGCTGATATAATGGACGGCACAGAACAGAGTCAGGCTTCCTTTAAAGTTTAAACAATTACTTTCAGTGAAGAAACAGAGGCTTCATGTTTCACAGTTTTAAAAGGGACAGACAGAAATAAAGAGGGAAAGAGCCCCCTGAAAAGGGTTGTGGGTCAGCTACAAAGATCCAAACCCATGGCTCCTCCTGACTTTAGCTATTTCTGCCTAGGGCCCTGCAAATTTTCCAAGCACCCAGCTTCACCACCTCAGTCAACCCCTAGTAATGGTGCCTCCCTCACTGGACCCATCCAGTCAAGTGCCCAGTCTCCTTGACTTTCTGCACTCTCCCTTTCCCATCTGCCTCCTTCTCTCTAGTCACACAGCCCCACTCAGGCTCTCGCAAACTCTCCCCTGAACCACTGCAATCGCCTAACTGGACCCTCTGCCTCAAGTGTCTCCGTTCTCTAATCTCATCTCCCCCAGCTGCCAAAGCGACATTCCTAAAGCATATGCCTGACTCACTCTTCTGCTCCAGAAGCACTCATGGCTCCCAGCTGCCTCTAGGATCAAATGCTAACTCCATTTTTGGCCATAGAGAGTCCATCTGGTTCCTGGGATGAGACCAAACTAACTACCTAAGCCCTGAAGGGATCCTGGAGCTACTGGATGCTTTGGAATGTGGATGAGCTGCCTAATTCCAGGCCAAAGAATCTATATTTCCAGACCTACTACATGTTGCTTCTCTTCATGCATGCTAGGCCACGCAGCCAAACCTGCCTCCTGATGGGCCTTCGGTTACTGTGCCTCAGCACGGGTCCCTCTAATCCTTGCAAGCATTCTCTCTTCACCTCTCCTCTTATAATCCTGAGGTTCGTCCAAAACTCGTCTCCTAGAAAGCTAGGGTTTTTCAGAGCTCCCCACCCCCAGAGGAAATGAACTCCAATTTATTTTGTATGAATGTATGGTCATGTATATGAATATGTATGTTCCCTGACAGAATAGAACCCTGGACTGTTTCTGACATTTGTCTTTGTAGCTCCAGTGCCCTACACAGAGCCTGGCAAACGGTATGTACTTAATAAATGAATGTTGATTCCAGCATGCTCTTTCCGCAGTAATAAATACAATTAGGAGAATATCCAAAGCATTATGAATTGTTTCCACAGCAGGGCTGAGATGCACCGAGTGAGTCATGTGGGATCTCTCCCCTTGTTATGAATAAGGGGTACAGTCTGTGGTCCCAGTTTTTTCTCTGTACCAAGTTAACTGGCCCAAACAGAAACTCTTGGCATCCTTTTAATCTTCTTTCTGTCATTCAATAAGCACTGATCAGTCATGTTTGTTGAATGAATTTGTGCTCTAGTCAAATGAGCCCAGGTCCTTCTGACCGCGCAATATTCATTTTCTAAGTAGGTAAGATAATAGCTTTCCTCCATAATCTTCACAGTTCCATTCTTTGTCAGTGAGGAACACCCAGAAATAAGTCTTCATCTTTTTTTTTTTTAAACCCTTAACTTCTGTGTATTGGCTCTTAGGCGGAAGAGTGGTAAGGGTGGGCAATGGGGGTCAAGTGACTTGCCCAGGGTCACACAGCTGGGAAGTGTCTGAGGCCAGATTTGAATTTAGGACCTCCCGTCTCTAGGCCTGACTCTCAATCCACTGAGCTACCCAGCTGCCCAAGTCTTCATCTTTTTAAGGTACTTCTCTAAGAGTATTCTGGCACCAGAGTATAAGGTTTCAATGGCCAGAAAACTGTATCAGCTAACCAATGAGAACACTAACTTTTTAAAACCTCAGGCAACACTAAAATTGGCCATAGGAGTCAGAGATATCCTTCTGGTAAACAACGTTATATGTCTGGCTCCTTGTCCCCCAACAGGATCACCCAAACAAGCAATAACCAAGACAAATCTCTTAGTACCTTTTTATTAATCAGGCATGCTTATAATTTGCACATATGAATAACTAGTTCGTCACAGTGGAAAGCACGATAGGCCTGGGACCAGAGCACCTGAATCTTTCCAGAGTCCAGTACTGTCTCAGAAGCTTCCAGACTAGGGAAGCCCAGGAAAATTGAATGTGGACGCCAGCAGGCCAGGCTTATATACACTACTGGCCTCGCCGGACTCTTGTGAACAAAATGCTTGGCTAAACCAAAAAGTGCTGTGAAAATGTGTTTAGGTATATAGGAGGTGTAAGGAATAATCCAGAACGGAGCGGAAATCTCAATATTTACCTTATTTAATTGCCGTGCTGGAAAGAAATGATGAAAACAGAGAAGCATGGAAAGGTCTCTGAGAGCCAAGGCAGCCCCAAGTAAACAGAACCAGGAAAACAAATACACTGACCACAACCCAAATGGGAAGAAAACAACAAAACCAAATGCTGTGCGATGGCCAAGCGGGGCTCCAAAGAAGACACATTCAGGGGCTCTGTGGAGATGGGGGACTACACAGGTGTGGAACCCTGCAGTGAGTCAGACTCTGAATTCTGTTGGGGATTTGTACTAATCACTCTTTTTTCTCCATCTGGGTAGGGGGTGGGAAGGAAATGTAGGTGAGGTCAAAAGAAAACATATCAATAAAACATGTATTAAAAATCATGTATTTAACTAGTACAGAGTAATGAGAGACAGCATCAGTTCTTGTGGGTATATCTCCAGTGTCTACCTCAGTGCCTGGCATGTGAAGGTGTTGAATTAAAGTGGTGAGAAGCCTTCCGAATGTCAAGTTTATGAAACGCATTTATTAAGTTCTCTTCCATATTCCTGAGCTCAGATTGGTACTTAACTCACTCTAATAGAGCCAAGACTTATTCCAGACATTTAAAACCACTTCATTAGTGAGACTTCTGCCTTGCTCCCTCAACCTACATCAGATTTTTAGGCAAATTATGCCTTTGAGAAATGCAAGACACGTATTTGGTACCACCCCAGCCCCTGAAGGATCCCAAACACTTCTTCTACCCAATTCACTTGTCTACCTCATAAACTGAGCTTCTTAGAAGAAAAGGCCCCCGTTCAATGATTCACAATTGCCCAGAGTTTATTAGGCACTAAAATGCAACATCTGGCCCCAAACTTTTCATTCCATCCAGTAAATGCTATATCCAAATAAACAATTCACTGCAAACGACCCATTCTTGAGAACTTTGCCCCTCTCCGGAGGAATTCAACAATAAAGCCTTGGAATTGATGGTAAAGTGTCAGTGCCACCCATTTTCTCATTGCTGGGGCATCTCAGTCTCCAACTACCGGCTCAGGGACCTGACTCTAAGGTGTAGAATTTAGGGTTACAATTAAACCTAAACGGAGGCTCCGTTCAGGATCAAACCCCTCCAAAGTAGAGGAGCCTTCCTGAGTGAGAGTCAATGCACACTGCTATGAAGGGGCTGGAGGGCTTCTTCTTTGCGAAAGCATCCCTCCCACATGTTGAAAAAAGGCACTCATTCATCTGCTGCAGCAGAGGACATGTGGGGAGTGGGGATGGGACGAAAGGAAGGCTTCCCAGTCATGGAGGTGCCTCTTCTCCAAAACCATTTCCTAACCCTTTGTCATCGATCCCTTTTGCAGGGCACCAATCATCATGGCATCTATACCAAGGATGCTAGTCCTGGAAGCTCTTTCCAGTGAGGGAAAGGAGGAAACCTCCTAGTCCTGGCATTATGGGTAGGGGGCCAATCCCCCCTCCCCCACAACAGACTATATGTCAGCTAGAAGTCAATAGGCTGAGGGAGAGGAAGGGGCCCCTCCAGCAACATCTGGCTGGCCTGGGCTCAGTCCTTTAGAGTGGAAAAAAGCAGAATTCCCCCATGGAGCCCGAGAAGCTTCTTCCCCTCACGGAGATCTGGAGGAAGGGGGCAGAAGGCATGCTGGGCCACTCCAGAGACTGGAATCCAGAGCAGTCAGACCTTGTTCAAGGCTGCAAACATGGGGGTTGGGTGGGGGCAGAAAGAGCAGACGCAGAGAGAGGCGACCCCTGGGCATTGGTCCCCGGTCGCCGCCTCCCCTCGGGCACAACCCGAAGGCGCTAGAGGGGGTCTGAGCACTCTCGGCCCAGCCAGACCCACTTTGGGAATCCCCGCGGAGGAGGCCGGGGGCGGGGCGCGTATGTCAAACTTTTCGCCGCCCGGTTCCCCAAAAGCCCCGGCTCCCGGCTGCCCCCCACTTCAGCCTCAGGCGTAGCCTGCCGGGCGGGGGGCCGGAGAGGGTGGGGGAGGAGGAGGGGCAGGGCGACGGGCCGGGGGCTCACCTTCCGGTGCTTCTCCTTGTAGGGCAGCGCCAGCCACGGCATGTCCCGCACGAACTCCTGCCACTGCTGCTGATCCTGGTCCGAGGACACGAACACGATCTCGAGGCGGCGGCGTGGCTCGGGCTCGGGCTCAGGCTCGGCGGCGGCCCCGGAGGGGGCTGCTGCTGCTGCCGCCGCCGCCGCTACCGCCGCGGTAGCACCCGCGCCCCCGCTCCCCGGCCCTGGCCCCGGCGCGTCCCCCCGCAGGCGGCCGTAGAAGGCGGCCAGGCTGGCGCTGAGCTGCGCGCAGGGGGCGCTCAGGCTGCAGCCGAAGTAGAGCCCAAGCAGGGAGATCCCGCGGGCGCCCAGTGAGTGCACGTCCACCTCTTCACCGCCGCCGGCCACCAGCTTCTCGCCGAGCAGCTCCACCAGGAAGCCCGACATCCTGGGGCAAGCGAGCGCGAGCACCGGCCGCCCGGCCGCGTCCGAGGCTCCGCTCTGATACACAGCGCAGCGGGCAGCCGGGCGCGCAGGCGGCAAATGCGGACTGGGAGAGCCGCGCCGTCCGCCCGCCCCCTCCCCGCCCCCACGCCACCGCCGCCGCTGCCGCCGCCGCCGCCGCCCCACTACCCGGCCAGGGCCGCCAGGGGGCTCCAAGATGCCGCCGCGGCGCCCGCTGTCCAGGGGGCTGGCTGCCCCAAGGTCAGGGAGGCGCGGGGAAGGGCTCGGCCGGCCAGATGGGCCGGGGGCACCGAACAGGGCAACCTCAAGAGGGCAGCCGGCATGGAGGTGGGGCCGCTGGACAAACACCCCCTTAGCTCGTAAGTGTGGGGACCTCCAGGATCCTAGAGCTGGAGCTGGAAAGCGGCCTCGGAGGCCAAAGGCCAAATCCCTTCTCTTTCCAAATAGGAATCTGGGATGCACACAAAGATGCTAAATCGGGCCCGGACTTAAGAGGAGGCTAGTTCCAATCTGGCCCCAGGTACTTACCAGCTGTGTGACCCTGGGCAAGTCAATTATCCTCTATTGGTCTCAGTTTCCTCATCTGTAAAATGAGAATAATAGTACCTACACCTCCTCCCCCAGGAAGTTATGAGGATAACATGAAATAAGAATTGTAAAACACTTAGCACAATGCCCAGGCTATAGTCAGTGTTGTCTAAATGTAAGTAAGCTAGATGGGATCAAACCCAGGTTCTCTGTAGGCTTGTGTGGTTCTAGATTTGGGGTTGGAAGAAACCCAGAGGCTATCTATCCAACTGGATCATTTCACAGATGAGGAAACTCACAGAGGAAACTGAGGCCAGAGTGACTTGCCCAGGGGGCATATAGCTCAAAGTAGTGTATGGCTTACAGCTCCAAAACTTGGGCCCAGCAGGCTGCTCCTCCCTGTCACCACTTTATTTCTTCTTTACTCTCAAATTCTCACTTCTGTATCAAAGTCTTAAGACTTTCCCATCCGATGCCTATTGCCCTCTGGGACACTCATCTTTCATTCAGTCTCTCTGTCCCCCCAAAGCTCTCCTTACTTCCTTACCATTCACTGCCCTCATTTCCTTGCCCCCTCGCCCCCATCCATCCCTCCACCTTTCTCCATAGCCTGTCTACCTTTCAAAACCAAGTTCCAATTACATCCAGCATCAGACATTAGAAGTGGAAGAAACATTGGCCAGGATCTAGCCAGGCTCCTTCATTTTAAAAAGGAGTAAATTGAGGATGAGAGGGATGTAGTAACTTCACCAGAAGTCTCAAAAGTGGACCACAAAGTCCTGGTTCAAATCATGATCCTCTCCCTCCCAATGAACCACTTTCCACTGGACCAGACTGTTCTCCATGAAGCCCAAGATAGACATTCTATTCCACATGGGTTTCTCTCCTCTTTAACTCCTGATTTACATTCGATCTTTACCTGTTGGCCCCATGTTACATTTGTTCTGGTCCTAATGCTTTCAGACGCCAGCTAGATTACATTTTGGAGACAGAAACTGGGTAACACTTGATGTCCTCCACTTACCCATAAACATTTGTGGGGTTGACGGAATAAATACTCTCTTTGCATGGTAGGCCAACAATTCCAGAGAAGGCTAGGGGTGTGCTTGGACCAGGGAAGAGGGTCATGAAAAGGTGGGCGTCTCAACAAGCCCAGATGCCCCATCACCTTTGCTAATCACCCAACGGACACCAAATGACACTCCTAGCCACAGACCAAATGGCTGGGCATTGGAATGATGATAATGATTTCTCTAAAGCAGGCCAGTAGGCAAAAGGCTCCGCTGATCAGAGGATGTAAATCCAGCAGGAGCCTTTAAGGATCATCTATTCCAAACTGCCCATTTTTCAGAGGAGGAAACCAAGACCCCCAGAGTGTCCAAATGTCTTGCCCGATGCTACAGAAGCACTAAATAATAGTTAATATTTGAAACCAAGACTTCTGACTCAAAATCCAATGCTCTTTCCACTACTTCATGCCAGGAATTAAGTCTTGGGGTCTAGATCCAAGAGCATGACTGCAAACATCGTTTCACTGGCAACCCCCATTCACTTCTTACAAGGGGAGAAGCCCAGGAGCAGAACGCGTGTAAAAGTAGTTTATGGGACTCTCGCGCCATCTAGTGGACAGAGCCCAAAACACACAACTTTCATTCCAAAGCCCAGTATGAAAACAAGAAACTAACTTGTGCCAAGCAGAATATTTTGATTTTCTATAGTGGCTTCCCACCAACAATCTTAAAATGTTTTACAGGAGCTAATTTAAGCCTAAGAACATAACCACAAGTTTCTGGCATAGAAATGAAAATTCAGGGCTAAGATTCTCCATTTTTTTTTAGTGTAGAACAAGGCAGTACATAGATTCTCGCTTCAGTGAAATCTAACCATATAACCCAGGGAAAGGTTGGAAAGAAAGCCAAAAGAAGAGGATCAGGCTCCACGAGTTCTCTCTCCTTACTCTGCCCCGCTGATATGACTGCTCAGTCTGCATCTGAAAATCTAGGAATAAAGGGTTGCCTCTAGTGAGCAGGAAAAACATTGCTGAAACACACAGCGAAAATGGGTTTCTCTGTTCGTTTTTGGAAGAGCTACCGATCAATATGTTGGCCACCATAGTGACAATATTCATTATTATTATACAGTTACACATGGCTATGTAGGTATATGTGGATGTGCAATGAAGCACTGTTTTTTTTTTCATTAAATCATTTCAGATGATCCTTAATGTCTCAAAATGTATGTGTATGAACACTTCAGTTTTCTAATCAAAACATAGCTATGAAGCCCCTATCATCATGTGTTGTGTTAAGCATGTCTGAACATGTTGTACACATAGCTTTAAACTCTGAAGCTTACAGATATACAAACGCCATAAGCCTTCCCATTACATGTCAGGAAAGAGACAAGAGAAGAGAGCATCCTGGGACTCTGCACGTTCTAGCAAAATAGCGCGCTCGTTATTCCACTACTTCCTTTGGCTGGTGTCGGTGGTGTACTAGGTGCAAGCCTGAAATAAAACAGCAGTCTATATGTTCAGCATTTCACTTTTATTATTTTACAGGAAAGCACTTTGTACTGGAGTGTGTCCAAACCAGCATCTGGCACCTGGGGAAGTGGGAGTTTGCACACACTACACATGAAATAAGAATCAGTGTAAATAAAATTGAGAGAATCACTGGGAAAGCAGATTTTGGTTCAAAGCCAAGTGCACCAGCTGCCTTTTAAAGTGGTGTGGAAAGGGGAATTTCCAATGGAAATGGTTCCAGGATCATAATACTAGTGAGCGCTTATTAGAAGAAGGAGCCCAATGAGGCTAGTTTAGCTTCCTAGAATAATAGTTGACATCCCTTGAATTATGGAGACCACTCAGACTTCCTTTGTATCAAGAGGCCAACTGCAAGACAATATCCCTCCTGGTATTTAGCAAGTTAAACATATTGGTCATTCAGGTATATTATTATTGCTTTTATAGATTTATAACCTACAGCATGTTTGGCACTGGATAGAAATGAATAATTACATTTATAGAGCACATTGCTTACACCAACTTACTGAGAGTGCAGGTATTATTATTCCCATTTTACTGATAAGGAACAGATTCCTAGAGGCTAAGTGACTTACTCAGAGTCTCTGCAGAAGGGCAGTTCCAGTCTGGTTCTTTCTTTCTTTTTTTTTATTTTAAACCCTTAACTTCTGTGTATTGACTCATAGGTGGAAGAGTGGTAAGGGTGGGCATTGGGGGTCAAGTGACTTGCCCGGGGTCACACAGCTGGGAACTATCTGAGGCCGGATTTGAATCTAGGACCTCCCGTCTCTAGGCCTGGCTCTCAATCCACTGAGCTACCCAGCTGTCCCCTCGGTCTGGTTCTTTCAATTCAAGACTAGCATACTTTTGTATAAATGGAAATTTCGAACCTTGGACTTCATCCCCCAGAAGTCCCTCAGTATTTCCCCAAATTCCCTTTAATCTCTCCTGTGCCTCCACATTTGGGTGGTCACGTTATTGTTTTATAGGTTCTACAGCTCCTCCTCTGTTCTTCCCGAGCACGGCCGACGTTAGTTGAGCACTTTTCACTCTAGTTTTTATGTTCGCTTATTATTAATAAAACTTTATAAAATATCATATTTAGTTCTTGTATATTAATTTCCGTCTCTACGCCTTCTACTACCCAACCTCAACGTTGCCTCTAATAAACAAGATAGTTCCTCTCGCTTGTAGGTCGGATACTACATTCAAAGCATGTGACATCACATGTGCAATACCAGTATTATGCAGAGGCTCCACATACAGACTCGTTCTTTTCTACGATTGCATATCAAATCCTCTTACAGTGAAAATGTCTGTGTCAGAAGTATTTCTGCTCCACATGCCACAATAAACTCAAAATGGATATATGACTTGAATTAGAAATTTCACACCACAAAAATAAGTCAGACAGTAAGATCAGGAGGTACCTTTCATAGCGATGGCCAACAGAAGAGTTCTTAACCAAACGAGGGAGGAGGCAGCCCCCACCCCCCAAAAAAGAACTGGCTAATTTCTGTTTCGTGAAATTGAAACACTTTTGAACAAAATGAATGCCATTAAGATAAGAAGGGAAGCTGATGAGTGGGGGAAATCTCTGCATCAAATATTCTGATGAAGGTCTGAAAATCTAAGATTTACTGGGCCATTTCCCAGTGGATAATTAGTGAAAGGATGCGAACAATTATCAAAAGAAGAATTTCAAACTGTTAATAGCGAAACAAATCACTAATAAATATGAGAAAGGAAAATCAAAACGACTCTAAAGTTTCACTTCACACGCAGCAAATTGGCAAAGATGGCATAAAATGGAAATAGTGAAAGCTAGAAGAACTGAGAAAAGGACACTCTTTTTTTTTTTTTTTTTAATTTTAAACCCTTAACTTCTGTGTATTGATTTATAGGTGGAAGATTGGCAAGGGTAGGCAATGGGGGTCAAGTGACTTGCCCAGGGTCACACAGCTGGGAAGTGTCTGAGGCCAGATTTGAACCTAGGACCTCCTGGCTCTAGGCCTGGCTCTCAATCCACTGAGCTACCCAGCTGCCCCCTCGGTCTGGTTCTTTCAATTCAAGACTAGCATACTTTTGTATAAATGGACACTCTTAATGGAGCTGTGAATTGTCCAACCATTCTGGAAAGCCTTTTGGAATTCGTGTGTACGTGTGTATGCATATTTTTAAGTTACTAAAATATCCATACCTAGAAATCCCACTGCTACGTAGATATTCCTAGGAGGTAAAGAACAAAAGTAAAAGTCTCATATATACTAAGATATTAAGAGCAGTATGCTAGCAAAGAATTATTTTTGAAAGATGCCCATCATTTGAAAAATGTCTAAGTAAATTGTGACATGCAAATGTAACAGAATATTACTCTGCCAAAAGAAATGATAACTATGGGGATTTCAGAAAAGCCTGGCAAGACTGATATGTGACAAAGAGTGAAACTGCAGTAGGAAAATAAAATATACAATAACTACAACAATATAACCGGAAAGAACAAAACGATGAAATGGAATGCTGGGTAATTAAAATGGCCAAGAATCTCAGCACTAGAAAGAAGACCATGTATCATTTCTTTTCAGAGCTGGAGGTCTACAGGAATGGCTTGTTACATAAGATGTCAAATTTAGCTGAATGTAGGTTGATTTTGCTAAACAAGTTTGTTTTTTTTTCATTTTTTTTTTTTACAGTGAATGGTTCATTGGGTAGGTGAGCAGGGAGAGATATATTAGGAAAATGAAGGTAATGTTAAAAAAAATAAACAAAAATGTAAAATACAGTAATACCTCGGTTTCCATTGACATCAGTTATTGTTGGTTTCAGTTTTTGAAGATTTTTACTGTGGAAAATTTGTCTTGGTTTTCATTGGTTGCCTTGGATTTCGTTGGCCTGCCCACTTGTCCTTGATGCTAATTTTGCGAAAACAAAGGATGATCCACTTCTGCTCAGTGTGAGCAATACATGGATAGAAAAGCAAATAAATCCATTTATCCATACAGATAGCAAACAAAAATCAGATAAAGTACATGGAGAATAATATATACCTGACTATACAAAATGAATGAGCTCTTTCATTGGGAGTGAGATATCTCATCTCAGTCAAGTAGAAATTCTCCTATAAGTATCTCAGCTGAGAAGAGGGACATAATTAAGGTAACAAATCCTCTACATGTCAGCTTCTTTCCAAAGTCTCTCCAGATAGTTCCTTGATACCTAAGGTCCTTATGGAGGGGGATTCCCCTTCCAAACAATGACTCCTCTCTCTCCTCTTCGATGTCTTCCATACACCAAGAAGAGTCTTCAGAAAGATAAATGCCATGTTAAATGTTCATTTATTCTTTACATTAGTCTTTTATATTCATTTATTATTGTTTTTAATATTAAACACTATATTTATTCTCTATAAAATGTGTATTTGGTATGTTTTTTGGTGTGTCTAGAATGAATTGATTGGATTTACATTGACTCATAGGAAATAATTGCCTCAGTTTACCTTGGTTTGGGATTTCACTGCTTGTTTTCCGAAGGATTATTGTCAAAAACCGAAGTATCGCTTGTATATATATTTCTAAATGCTAACTACTGACCCACTTGTTTGAAATAAGATTTGACTGAGAAAAATTCCAGATCAATAAAAAAAAAATCTCAACATTTCCTTAGAGGTAAAGGACAGGACAGGACCTGGACAGGTGAGGAAACTCACAGTACTTGAAACATAGAAGGTGCTTTAAGAATGTTAGTTGACTTGGCTCTACCAAGGGAGACTGGTGTCTGATCTTGCTGTAGAGTTGCTCAACCTTAGAGCACTGAGAGGTTGTGACTTGCCCAAGGTCACACAACCAGTATGGTCAGAGGTGGGCTTGAACTCTAAGCCTGGATCTTCTCGGTTTTGCCATGCTGCCTCTGCAAAGAGACTTGACAGGCAGTTTTTCATTTTGGTGGTGTTTTTGGACTGTACTTGTTACTTTGTTGGCATAGAAAACTCCCAGGGAGGGAATTGCAGGCTTTACCTCATGTCCTCTTGGCTTCTCCAGATGATTAAATCCTTAATCATTTTCTCCCCCAACCCCGTTTCTGTGATCTTTAACCTCTCTTCATCGACTGGCTGCTCCCCAACTATGTTTCAAACATATCCAGATCCTCTTCATTCTTTAAAAAAAAAAAAAGTCTCACTAGATCCTACCATTTCCTGCAGCCATCATCCCACAACTCCATTACAAGCTCACAAGCTGATGCGATCCTTTTGGAGGATTTTCTGGTCTGCTAATACATGGCAAAGAAACGACTTTTTGATTGGCTGCAGACCCCAAACTTACCCAAAAGGCACTGACCAACCAAAGGCTATTTCTGTTTCCTCTCTGGTTTGACTGAGGGAAGACTTGCTCAGTGGGAGAAGAGAACTGCAATGATACAGTGTCAGTTTGGGCACAGAAAGAGAAAAAACCCAATGGAGACACCCACCTGTAGTGAGTATGAACCGGATGAAGATGGAAAGGAGACTAAAAGGGAGGGCTTCGACAGAGAGGAGTAGACTCAGGTTGGAGCCAAGACACAGAAACCTAAGCTGAAGACAGTATCAAGGAGAAGAAGGTGATCCACCCTGCCAATGGTTGCAGCATAGTTTAAGGATGAGGACAGAAAAAAATGGCCATTGGATTTGGTAACTAAGTGATCATTGGCAGCTTTGGAGAAAGCAGCTCTGGGAGAGGTCAGAAGGCAGATGGTAGAGAATTAAATAAAGACAGAAAAGGAGGTAGAGGCATCCATTAATAGATGGCCTTCTCAAGGAGTGGAGGCACAAAAGGGAGAAGAGATATGAGATGATAGTGGGGGGTAGGAAGATCAAGGGAAGATTTTGGTGGTGTTTTTTTTTATATATATATGATGGGAGGGAGGGATATGTTTCTAGGCAGTAGGGAGGCAGATTAAAGAAAAATGAAAAAGGCAATTTACTGGAGAAGATGAGAAAGAATAGGATCACTTTAAAATCTTTACCTTCCATTTTAGAATTAATAACATATATTGGTCCCAAGGCAGAAGAGTGGTAAGGACTAGACAATGGAGGTTGTGACTTGCCCAGGGTCACAAAACCAGGAAGTATCTGAGGCCAAATCTGAACCCAGGACCTCCTCTCTCCAGGTCTGGCTCTCTGTCTACCAAGCCACCTAGCTGCCCCTAAAGGATCACTTTTGCCTGTAGAGGAGTTCGCCTTGGCAAGGAGATGGGCCACCTCTACATGACCAGAGCCGAAGGAGGAGATAGTGGACGGAGGTATCTGGGTCATGTGAAATGAGGAAGAGAGGAGAAGAGGGAGCTCTTGACAAAGAGCCACAACTTTCCAGTAAAATATGAAGCAAGGCTTTCAGCTGAGAGGGTAGGGAACGAGGAAGCCATAGAAAGTTTGAGGAGGGTTAAAAAGGGATGAAAGAGCCACTGTAGTGAGGGTAACAGCAGATTAATTGGAGAAGTATAAAAGGATTATCTGTTACAGTGAGGACCCAGTTGAGGTTATGTAATATAAATTTGTAATAGACTAAGTCAGCACATTTTAATGATTTTTTTATTTTTCTCCAGCAGCATGTGTGTAAGAACAAAGGTAGTAGATGGTAGGAGTGAGCCAAGAATGAGGTATGGTGGGACAAGATCCATCATATGATAAGGAAGAAAGGAATTCCAGGACAATGTAAAGTGAACTTGTTTACCTAGAGGTCAAGATGGGGAAAGGGAGAAAGGATGATGACCTGGGAGAAAACTAAGGGATAGAAGAACTGGAAGTCTTGTTGAAGATGAAGAACAGAGTTTGGAGTTACAAAACTGAGGGAGAGGTAGAATGACAAGGAATTATGATCAAATAAGAGAACTTCATGAGCATTGAAGTGGTGCATTTGTAGATGATAGCAAGATCAAAACTAGACCTTCCTTGTGTGTGGCTCAGGTTGGGGTGGAAGTATAGGCCCTGTGAAATGGGTAGGTCCAGGAATTGTGAGGGGAGGTTGTTTAATGAAGTTTCAATATGTCTGTTGATAGTAGAAGGGCAGGAATTGAGAAGAGAAAGTCTATGAGTCAGGCTCTGACCTCATTGATGAAAGACAAGGGAGTGTCCTGGAGGTATGCAGGACTACTCAACAATCAGGCAACATGTTTTAATTAAGCCACTACTATGGACAAGGCTTTACTATGGGAAATACAAACTACTACAGCAACCTGTTACTTAACAAAAAAGGTGTGTTCCCAAAACCTACTTTGTTGTCAGAACTTTCATGGCTTGAGGTAAAAATAACATAAGGGAGCATTCTTTTTTAAATTTTTATTTATTTATTTGCTTAATTTAGAATATTTTTCCTTGGTTACATGATTCATATTCTTTCCCTCCCCTCCTCCCTCCCTCCTCCCATAGCCAACGAGCAATTCCACTGGGTTTTACATGTATCATTGTTTGAAACCTATTTCCATATTATTAATATTTGCACTAGGGTGATCCTTTAGAGCAGGGGTCGGCAACCTTTTTGGCCGTGAGAGCCATAAATGCCACATTTTTTAAAATGTAATTTCGTGAGAGCCGTACAGTGCTCACAGTGGGCGCTCCTGTAACAGCACCTGAAAAAAAAAATTGACTTTATGGCTCCTGTAGAAAGAGCCATATGTTGCTGACCCCTGGTTTAGAGTCTACCCATCAACCTGTGTGTTCAAAGCGGTTGTTTTTCTTCTGTGTTTCTACACCCACAATTCTTCCTCTGAATGTGGATAGCATCTTTCTCACAAGTCCCTCAGAATTGTCCTGGATCATTGCATTGCTGCTACTGGAGAAATCCATTACATTCAACTGTAACACAGTGTCTCTGTCTCTGTGTACAATGTTGTCCTGGTTCTGCTCCTTTCACCCTGCATCAATTCCTGGAGGTCTTTCCAGTTCACATGGAATTCCTCCAGTTCTTTATTCCTTTGAGCACAATAGTATTCCATCACCAACAGATACCACAATTTGTTCAGTCATTCCCCAATTGATGGATACCCAAAAGGGAGCATTCTTGTAGAACATGGGTCTTATAGAGCATGTGTAGATATACTTAGCCTGCTTTTGACCAACTACATGTATGATTCAGTAACTGGGCACGCAGGGGACAACAAATTCCCTGGCTAGTTCTGGTTATGTGATGACCAGTGCTGAAAGGCATTGTCCTTTGGTATGATGGGAAATGCAAAGGTCCCTTAGGCCTCTCTCCTCTGCTTCCCACTTAGAATGGCAGAAGGCTGGAGTGCTATGTCATTAGAATGAGAAATAACTCCTGACTAACAATCTTACTTTGACTCTCCAAGTGACACTGTGTAACTCTGACACTTTCCTTTGCCCTTCTCTACCTCCCACCCACTTCTGGCATGATGGTGACAATACCCAGAGGGCCATTAATATAGGGAAATCAATTGGGCCAAGCCTGTGCCTAGACTGTGCTATCTCTTTATTTTTAGGCTTTATGTTTCTTTTCCTGGGTAGGTGATTAAACATACAGGGGTTCAGGTTTGGAGATGACCTCATGAATGAGAGCGATCCACAGGTTGCACTGGGGGACTGAATGGCATCCTGGGGAAGGTCTTTATAAAAAAAATGGCTACCTATAGTGGTATCAGATCTTAAACAGTACTATAAAGCTGTGAAATAAGCAGAACCAGGAGAACATTATACACAGTAACTGCTATATTATGGAATGATCAATTGTGATAGACTTAGCTATTCTCAGCAATACAATGATCTATCTAGGACAATTCTCAGGGACTTGGGACAAAGAATGCTATCCACCTCCAGAGAAAGATCTGGTGGAGTCAGATACAGATACGATTTTTCAATTTTTTATTAGGTTTATGTTTTGGGGTTTGGACTTTATAAGATTACTCATTTACAATATGGAAATCTGTTCTGCATGATAATACATGTATTAGCCGGACTAAATCGTCTGCCAGTACCAGGAGGGAGAAGGGAAGGGAAGGAGAGAAATAAATCTGATCATATAACTTAGGAAAACTTGTGTGGAAATTTGTTATAACATGTAATTGATATAATATATATATATATATAGCTATCTAGAGGAGAGTGATTGGAGATGGATTGATGGAACAGAAGCAAGGGGAAATGAGGTCAAGATCTTCCATAGTCTTACAAACTGCTGCATATCCAGAGGAGGTGTGTTGGTATCAATCTCTCTTGAGGATATAATCATAGTTAAAAGTTGTAAAAATCAAAATTGGTTTGACTAAATGTAAGAGTTAAAAAATATATAAGATTGTGGTCACCATTTATAAAATTAACTCTTAAGTCACAAGTCTGTTAGCCACTCTTAACAATTTAGTTTAATAGCTATAATAAAAGAGAGAAATGTAGAAAGGAAGTAGAAACTATTGCCTAGCTGGATATCCTCTAATTTCTGCCTGAAGAAGTCCAGATCAACACCTAATAAGGGCTCCCTCAAGTCCCAATTTCCATGTGGAATCATGGTAGTCTTGTAAGCCAGAAGTACTAGTGGTGTCTTCAGCAAGTGTTCCACCAATGCAAGCCTCTGCCTTCAGCTCCAATCATTCACCCAGCAAGCCTCTAGTACAGAAAGCTCCAGCCCAGCAGAATCCTCCTCTAAAAGTCTCCTCATGAAAGAGCCAAGGAAAGAATGAATTCTTCTTCTTGGTCTCACCTTTTATAGCCCCTTTTCCATAGCACTTTCTGTCTCTCTCCCACTTCTCAGGAAACAATCACAGCTTCCCAATTTGCCTAGCACTGCAGTGCTTGTAACCTTTTAGGGGTGTGAACTTTTTTTCTAGTAAGTGATTTGTGAATTCTCTTACTTAATGACTTACTAAGTGTTAAGTAGGGGTACTTTTAGTTCTTGATTGATTAACTCAAAATAGATAAAGGGAATAAAGAAATCCTTTTCATGAAGTTAAGTGACTTAATTCTGTTTTAAGCTGTTCTGTCAATGCCTGTTGTCTGCCAGTCTTTTTTGTCCATTAGCATTCCTTGAGTATGGAGTAAATAAAACCTTGTTTAATATCTGATATTATACAAGGAGTACCTTTCTCTTACCTCTCTTGGGAAGGTCCTGGACAGGAGTCAAAATAAAGTTTTAAATGGTTTGGTGGAAGTTTCATGAGCCAAAGAGTGAAAAAATGGAGCCTAATCCCTCCAATTAGAGGGTAGCCTCCCCCAGGACTAAGCCTGTTTTAGACCACCTACATAGTTCCACAGATCAGAGGAACATCTCTGAGAGGAGAAGGGAGTAGGTGCAGTACTCTATTTCCCTGGGCCCAGAAGTGGTTTCCTAATGTTAAAGCTGAATGTCACAAAAGGTTAGGTTACAGTAGCTAAATATTTATGTTAGGTCATACTAAATGCAACCAAAAATAATATCCAGTGCAGATGGAATCTTGGGTTAGAAGGAGGGATTATGATCAGGAGTGGAAGGAATGAACAGATGCACTCAGCCAGGGAGGAAAGAGACCTATTTGAGGGGTGAGGGAAGCCTGTTAGGAAGACTTGTGTTGGGACAAAGTAGATTCTAAGTACTAGAAAAAACTGATAAATTCTTCATCTCAATGATTTCTAGCCTTTTCTGGAAACTTCATTGTCCCCAATGGAGCAAAAGGCCAAGACCACCTTTCTGAAATGAATTGCCCCCTTATCACTCCCAAAGGGCTAATCAAGTTTATTTTAAGAGCTGGTCTTATGCGTCATTTGAGAAAAGGGAACCAGACTTGTTGGACAGCCTACATCTGAATGCTAAAACAGAATTCTAGGCAAATCCCTTCACCTCTGTGAGCCTCAGTTTCTTCATCTCTAAATGACAATTCCTGTACCATAAGCCTCACAGCCTCATGGTGTGAAGCAAGCTTTTGGTAAATGGTTGAGGGCTCAATCAGTTTAGGCTAGACATATTAAAAATGTAAGGAAGTTCATTATCAGCAAAATGAGGATAATCATGCTTGTCATGCTGTGAGGCTGCTGCTCCTTTGCAGCCTTCCAGTCTAAGGTATAGAAGCATCAGTTGTTATTAGGTAAATTTGAATAATAAGTAGTGGCTAGAAGTCATGGGTTCAAATCTGACTGCAGACACTTCCTAACTGTTTTACCCTGGCCAAGTCACTTAACCCCCATTTCTAACCTTACTGCTCTTCTGCTTTGGAACCAATACACGGTATTGATTCTAAGATGGAAAGTAAGGGTTTAAAATAAAAAAGAAGCAGTTCAAGAAACAGGAGAACATTATTATACACAGTAATGGCAATATTGTGGAATGATCAACTGTGATGGACTTAGCTACTCTCAGCAATACAATAATCCAGGAAAACTCTGAGGGACTTGGGACAAAGAATGCTATCCACTTCCAGAGAAAGAACTGTTGAGGTCAGAATGCAAATGAAAGAAGATGATTTTTCAATTGTTTATTTGGATTTATGTTTTGGGTTTTGGTTTTATAAGATTACTCATTTACAAAAATGGACAATATGGAAATGTTTTGCATGATAATATATGTATAACTCAGGAAAAAAATAAAGTTAACTCTTACATTAAAAAAGGAAGCATATCAGCATGGTATGGTTAATAGACAATGGTTGGTTTCCCAAAAGATAAATGGTCAAAGGATATGAACAAGTAATTTTCAGAAAAAAAAGAAACTTATTAATAGTCATATAAAAAAGACCTAAATAACTACTGATTAGAGAAATGCAAAAAAAAATCTTTGGTACAACTTCATACCCATCAGATTAACTAATGTTATAGAAAAATAAAATGACAAATGTTGAAGGGGATGTGGGAAAATAGGTACACTAATGCATTGTTGGTGGAGTTGTGAACTGGTCTAACCATTCTGGAGAACAGTTTGGAACTATATCTAAAGGACTATCAAATTGTGTATGCCCTTTGACCCAGAAATATTGGGTCTATATCCCAAAAAGATGAGGATTAAAAAAAAGATAAGGACCTAGAAGTACAAAAATATTTGTAGCAGCTCTTTTTGTGGTGGCATAGAATTGGAAGTTAAAAAAGATGTTCATCAATTGAGAAATGGCCAAACAAGTTGTAACATATGATTGTGATAGAATACTACTGTTCTATGAGAAATGATATAGGAGATGGTTTCAGAAAAACTTGGGAAGACATATATGAACCGATACAAAGTGAAGTGAACAATCTACATGGCAATAGCAATATTGTAATGAAAAATCAACCATGGAAGATTTAGCTGCTCTGATCAATATGACAATCCACAACAAATCTAAAGGAACCATGACAAAAAAATACTATCCATCTCCAGAGAGAGATAGAAGCATATTTTTTTTTACTTTATTTTTCTTGCTCTCCCCACCCATACAACATGGCTAGTGTAGAATTATGTTTTGCATGATTTGATATATATGACGAGCATCATATTGTTTGCCTTTTCAATGTGTTGTGGATGGGAGAAGAGGAGAGAATTTAGACCTGAAAAAAATTTTAAAAAGATATTGGTTTTACTTGATGTCAATATAATCTGAATTCAAATCCAAAAAAAAACAAAACATGTAATACTTGTTTGACCAAAGACAAGTCATTTAGCTATCTGAGATTCAATTTCCTTATCTATAAAATGGGAGGGTCCAACTTATTGGTTTTAAGTTTCTTTTGAGCTCTAAATTTGTAACTCTACAATAAGAATTAGAAATAAAGCAGGTGCTCATAAATTGAGGAATGGCAAAACAAACTGTAGTGAGCAAATGTAGAATATACTGTCCTTCAGAGAAACATGGGAAGATTTCTATGAACTGATACAAAGTAGAAAATAATACCCATGATGGGTACAATGTTAAAAGAACCAAAAAAGTAAAACTGGATACAATATAATGACTAAGTATCTTCAAAAAAGGGTGAGAAAATGGATCTCCCTCCCTTCTTTGAAGAGCTAGAATATCATATATACCATCAGACTATTGATCATCCTTGGACCAGACTCTACAATGCTCCAGTACCTTACTCCAGCTTTCCCTTTGCAGCTTCCTCCAGCGAGTTTTCTTTCCTCATTAGAGTGTAAGCTTCTTGAGGGCAAGAACTAATCTCTTTTTTATCAGAACTTAGCACAGGATTTTGCACACAGGCATTTAGTTTATTGACTAATGACTATTGTCGCTTATTTTTTCTAAATTTCCTACTTCACCCTCTTCCTTATTGCCTGTAAATGCTGTTTTTCTTTTTTGGAGATGAAGTCCTAGAAAAACCATTTTTCTTCCAAGAGGAACTGGGACTATTGTGAATTCTAATTCCTACCAGAAATTCCTACCCTATGGGGAGCTCATGAATTGAACCTTAAGGCGGTGGCAGGAGCAGCTGGATGTTTGCTGTAAAGTTCCTTTTCTACTTTCTATTTAATTAGCTTTAATTTCTCTTGCCAACTAGACAAATTGTACCAATCTAATTGGGGCTGATCTGGCTGTTGCCTCATTTGCAGAGTGGAGTGTGGGTGGGGGAGCTACAGCAGGAACAGTGCTTTGATGTTGGTATAGACTTAAAGAGATGCAGAGAAGTCCAGGTCAGAGTTCTGGTACTCCAAAGTGCCAGGTTTTCTCCTGGCTTGGGGATCAGCCAATTATTAATCATTTTTATAAACTTCCCCAAAAGCAGTCTTCCTAATAATCTTAAAATGAGTCACTTTCTGGAACAAGGCTGGGCTGTTGGGCTACATACTTCCCCCCTCATCCTTTCTCCAGGAAGCTCCAGAGAAAGCTCTACCAGGGCAGAAATTTGGGAGGTGGCTAGGGATGGGGAACCAGGACTGAGAGGAGAAAAGGTGTGGCTGGACCTTTGGCTACACCCACATTCCAGGGATGGGGGCCAGAGAAGGCAGTGAGTGCCATGCCCCTTTTGACTTTACTTCCTACTTCCATACAGGCTAAAGAAGACAACACTGAGTCTCAAGAGGTGCATGCAGGTAGGTAGGAGAAAGGGCACATCTGGAAGGTGATCTAAAAATCTGTAGCAGCTCCATAGAGCAGGTTGCCTTGGCCTCTCCTTCCTCCTCCCCCACCTCCCACATTCTTACCCAGCTTTCCTTTTTTCTTTCCCTTTTTTCTTTTATTTCCTTTTTCTTATTTTATTATTAAATCCTTACCTTCCAATATTGTGTATTGGTTCTAAAGTAGAAGAGCAGGAAAGGCTAGTCAGTGGGGATTAAGTGACTTGCCCAGAGTCACAAACACAATTAGAGGCCAGATTGGATCCAGGACCTTCTGTCCCTAGGCCTGGCTCTCAATCCACTGAGCCACCTTAGCTCTCCCTTTTAAAAATGTAAAAAAACAACCTTTTTCTCCACTTACATGTATAAACAATTTTTAACATTTATTTTTTTAATTTTTGAGTTCCAAATCCTCTCCCTCCCTTTCCCCCATCCCTTCCATGATACAGCAAGCAATGTGATATAGGTGATAGATGTACAGTCATAAAAAACATGTTTTTATATTAGTTATGTTGTAAAAGAAAACAGAGACCAAAAAAGCCAGAAAAAAAGGAGAAAATTGTATGCTTCGATCTGCATTCAGACTCTACCAGTTCTTTCTGTGAAGGTGGAGAGCATTTTTCATCATGAATCTCACTGTGAAGGAAATGATATAAAATCATTCCATTTTCAATGCAGAAAGAGATGCTCTCACTGTGCCTGGTGATGGGAGGGCCTGGATGTATGCCCACCTGTCCATTAGCACAAAAGCTTCCTAGAGGCAGAGATGGCAGAAAGGAGGTACATTTGGAGCTGAAATCTTTCCACCTTAGGATCCACATAATACACTTACACCCAAGCCTCAGAACTCTGGCCAAGTGAAGTGTTATATGTTCATACATTATTAGAGCCAGAAAGCATTTCACAGATTATCGAAGTCCAACTCTCTCACTTTACAGAGACAGAAACTAAGGCCCCAAGAAGTTAAGCCCTACTGTGTTAGGATATAAAAGGCAGGTTCATCTTAGCAACTGAATGTGGTGGCAGGTTGAGGCAGCGAGTAGCATTTCCTCCAGGGCCTTGCCTTCTCCTCTGACTCAGGAGAGGATCCTGCAGAAGGTATGGAAAGTGCTTCACAAACCTCTTAGACCAGCGTTGGTGAGGGGTTTTGAGTTCTTGTGCCCAAACTGCAACTTCAAGCTGCCTGTGAGCAGCACCCTCAATACCCCAGAGAGTGGAGAGAGGAAATCCTCACTTTGGGCAGCTGGAGAGAGGGCCATGGTCTGCAAAAAATGTCCTCCGGGAAGAGGGAGAAATGTGCCACCCCTCCAATACTTCATCAGTGCTGTTCTGTGAAGGATCCATAATACACTGAATATACCTGAATGACCTAGGGCTGAACCTAGGACATATTTGTGTACTATATCCCTGTAAACTCTAGCAGAAGAGATGTCGTCTTGTATATGTTTTCATGTATCTTATGGATACCCCTAATCTTCCAATCACAGTGTGAGATTGTACCCAATAGGTCAATACCATGACAGGATGCATCATTCTCCTCAAGACTCTCTGTCAATGATTACCTGTTACTATGCAAACATTGCCTGTAACCATGTACATGGATATGTTTGGGTAGCAACCCTGATGCCTATAAATATCATCACTCCCCTCAATAAAGTTGCCATTGATTGCCCCTAGCATCTTTGGTCCTTTTGATTAATCTGTCTTTCTTATGATCCTTGCCATCTCCTTACCACAACGAGGACTTTGCAGGACCCTCTAAGGACCCCCAGACACTGACAAGGTACCCCTGGTCAGACCCTGTCACTATCAGTCCTAGACTTTAAATGTCAATTATTATACATACCTTTATATTATAAGATTAAAATTAATGTCCAATAACTCCAAGTATTATATTTTATAAGATTTATTAATAATCACTTGAAGTAGAAGAAATAAAAAGACAAAAGTAAAAGCCTGCATAAAGAGAAGTTTTCCCGACCACCTTGGGGGTGGGGGAGGGAAGAGAGAGAGGCGGGGTCACGCACAAACTTTATCTCCAAAACATAAGGATATAATGTGAGAACGAAAGTGGGATGTTGGGAATTGGAGTCCTGGGGAGCAGATTCTAATTACACAATATGTATGCTAACTTAGAAAAAACACAGAACTACTAAAATAGTTAGAAAAAGCCAAGTCTTTAATCAGGAGAGAGGGATAGGTCCAATGACAGGTCACTACACAGAGCCAAAGACTACAAAGAAAGCTTACGCCCTGGGGACTCTGGGAAGTATCCCTGAAAGGATAACTGTACTAGATCATCCTCTGAAGAACAATAGAATTTTGGGATCTTATATACCTTTTGGGGAACTAAGGACAGGGAAGTATGATTGATTGACATTACCATGGTTACAAGGAAATTAGAAGCTCAAACTATACTGACAGGACACAAGCAGGCTTGGGAAAGGAACCATAGCCAGAGTCTGGGGGGGTAGGGGGGGTGGCTTACTTACAATAGAAAATAAAAGGGTAGTCCCAGCCTAGGTGTTGGTCTTCTTGGGAAGGATAGCTGATACAATGGGGGAAACTACCAGGACAAAGAGTAACATTTGATTAGGTCTGCTAGTTCCACCCAACTAGGACCATTAAGTACCTTAAGGTCTATTATTCACTCTGAAATAGCTATGTCTGAGACCTCCCTCAGGTGAATTCTCAGAGGAACTTGGACAAACTTGGGGTCTCCAGATTCCAAGTTGACATATATATAGTGTATATAAAAGGTATAAAGTGACAAATTTTTGTCACGAAACATTTATCACATTTTTCTCACAATAACCTTATGAATTAGGGCAATGCAGATATAATTATCCCTATCTTGAAGGCCCCTATTTATGGAAGGAGTTGTTTCAATTTTCTCCTTGTATTTTTTTTAACCCTTTAGGTCTATTGTTCTGTCTGAAATGACTTACCTGGTCTGAGTCTGAGACTTCCCTGGGGTGAGTTCTGGGGCGAGGGGAGACAAGGACAGACTTGGGGTCTCTAGATTTCAAGTTGACAAATCAATACTAAGATTGGTTCCAGAAGGAAGAGCAGT
Source organism: Gracilinanus agilis (assembly GCF_016433145.1). Taxonomy (NCBI): domain Eukaryota; kingdom Metazoa; phylum Chordata; class Mammalia; order Didelphimorphia; family Didelphidae; genus Gracilinanus; species Gracilinanus agilis. The sequence goes on along the minus strand of NC_058133.1, from coordinate 489,022,801 downwards.
AAGGGCTAGGCAATGGTAGTTAAGTGACTTGCCTGGGGTAAGACAGTCAGGAAGTTTCTGGGGCCGTATTTTAACCCAGTACCACCCATCTCTGGATCTGGCTCTCTATTCACTGAGCTACCAACTGTCCCATCTTTGTCTTTCCAGTGATAAAAATATTTGGTGATTGACCTCAGTTTTCTAAGAGGTAATATCTTCAGCTGAGAGAGTAGGGAAAAGCTGCAGAAGGCTTGAGGAGAGGAGGTTTGGAAACTCAGGAGTGAGAGAGATCAGTTAGAGAATAATGAAAGGATTGCCTTAATGAAGTGAGGGCCCCCTTGAGGCTAGATAGCATATATTTGTTGTGTGCCCAGTCAGCTTGGTTACATGCAGCATGGAGGGAAGAAAAAGGTGGTGAATGGTAGAAGTATTCCAGTGCTGGAGACAGGGGTCATGGGACAAGATGGGAAGGGCTTTCATAGAAAAGGAGTGTGGAGTTGAACTGCTAACCACAGGATTGAGATTGAGAAGGGAGTGAAGTCAAAAGAGGGAGTACAGAGGAGTACCAGGATTGGTGGTCAAGATACAAGTGAAGATTAAGTTTAGGAAGGGTAAGGCAGAGCATGAGATGGAATGATAGAAGGTTATGGTCATATATTGCATGTGTCTATCTATCTACACATATACGTATGTGTGTATATATAATATGGGTATCCAAGTCTTGTTTTACACATGTGTATATATCTTCATATCTTTAATTATTGCATATATGCATACATATGTATTTATATATAAATAAAACAAAAGACCTAGAGAGAGATGTGTGTATCTGGTATGGGCATTGTACAGAGATGGCATGGACACTGTACCCCTTAACTCAGGCAAACTAAAAAGGGAAATTAGGCTTGCTTCTTTCTGTCCTTGTGACCCAAGAACATCTGATAGCTACCATAAGACCCTGAGATGACTATCATCCTTGGATCATCCTTTAGGTTGGGATGGACAAAGAGATGTACCTTCAGGCTATACCTTGATACCATTGGGCTGTATCTCAGGCATCCAACTGTGCCCTAAACCATGAGGGTCTCCAGGCAGACCCCACACCCCACCGAATACCTAAGTGCTTGCCACTGTAGAGTCACATCCACACCGTGACATAACATCACATACTCACTGTTGTAAAGGATATAAAAACCCCTGAACTGAAGCATTCTGGGAGCAACCCCCCAGGGTTGTTTCACTCATGCCATCTTACTTGCCAATAATTCTATTTTACTAATCTCTCTTTTTACTTTTAAGCTAAGTTTCAGTCTTGCATTCTTGCAAAAGGTATCCTTCCTGAACCCAGGGGTTCACCATTGTACCCCACAACATCTGGTTGTAAGCCCATAACATATCCAAGTCTTTTGTTTTACACACATATCTTTCTCTAGGTCTTTTGTTTTTTTTTCTATGCTCACATACAGATGTGTATCTATTGTAATAATGATAATAATAAAGGTGTTAATAAGGAGGATACTGTTATATATACTTTGCTAGATTATTACAAAGTATTTTAGCTCTCCTCCTTGAAGGAAAGCCCAAGAGTAAACTTCCCTTCATTGAGCCCAGTGCACAAACTACTTGGAGACTAATATATATATATATATTTGTATTATATAGTAATATATATTACTATATATTATATTATTTTATATTATATAAATATATGTTTGTATTATATAGTAAGATATAGGGATTAATTATAACAGGGTGCCTTAACTCTAAGGGGACTAAATTCTCCACCCACTTTCCTTTCACTTCATGGTGAATTTCTTCTTGGTCTTGGGAATTCACCCAAACTACTCTCCAAACTCCTTACCAATAACTAAAATCCCCCCCAAACCGCTCTCTGACTAAGCTATCTAAAATCCATTCATATATATATATATATATATATAATTAAATTATCTATATTAAGATTACCTCCAAGTAGGCAAAACCAGTGAGCCAAAATGTCAGAGGCAAGCAGGTCTTCCGGTCTTTTTCCTTTCACACGAAAGTTTTCACAGCAAGCAGGTATGAACCAATCTTCTTCCTGATGTTTTTCCACAGTGAAGAAAAGACAAACCCTCAAGCTATTTCAAGGGTTTCTCTTTTTTTCCTGTCACAAGCAGGGCAATTGTCAGAGAGAGAGCAGAGCTGGTTAGTCCCCACAGAAGTCAGGGACCAACTGACTCAGAACTCTTCCTGTCCTTCCCCCTTTCAATTCCAAACCATGTCCAGAATTCTTTCTGCCTCAGTCACTCTGCAGCCTCTAAGACAACCTTACAGAATTCCTTAACTTATCAAAACCTTATCAATATATTCCCGAGTTCCGGTTAAGATGGCGGCAGAGTAAGGAGCAGCTGCTTGATCTTTCCTAACCGATGCATACAGGACTCCACAAGGGGACATAAAAACAAATCCAGACAAACGAAGGGACCCCACAACAGGGCGCAGCATTGAAGGTACATGGAATCGGGGCATTTCCACGCTATAAAGGGGTGAAACAGCTCTCACTAAAATGCAAGAGGAAGAAGCCCTTCCCCTACCCCCCCCACCACGTACAATGCCAAGGCCAGTACACAAGAGTGAAAGCAGGTTGGGGCACCCATTAAGTCACTGGCAGCTCCAGGGCTTGTTCCTGAGAGCAGCAAGACTTAGGATCCCAAGAGGCTAAAGAACGCGCCCGGACTTTGCCCTAGGCGCGGACTAGGATCTCGAGGGCAGGCTGGGACTTCTAGTGGGGACCCTGTGCAGACGGGAGTGCGGCTGTGGAAGCAGCCCCTGAGACTGCTGAAGGAGCCTCGGGCAGAGGGGCAGACCAGGGACGACCAGGTGGCTTGACCCCGAGAACAACAAGACCTGAGACCTCGGGAGCCTAGAGAGCCCAGAAAGACCCTGAGTGTGAGGATAAAGCACAGAAGGCGCAGGTCTAACAACAATGGCAAGCCAAAATTGGGAACCCCAGAAGAGAAAGACTACCAAGAAGAACTCTGTAACACTCGACAACTTTTACACAGAGAAAATCTAGACAACAGAGAACAAACAAGTGATCATATCCAAACCTTCCCAAAATAATGAAAACTGGTCACAAGCTATTGAACAGTTCAAATCTGAGATGATAAGAAAGATGGAAGAGATCTGGCAAGAAAATAACAGTTTAAAAGGCAGAATTTCACAATTGGAAAGTGAGGCAAGTCAACTGAAGATCAGAAATGACCAGATTGAAAAGGAAAACCAGTCCCTAAAGGCTAGAATTGAGCAATTAGAAGCTAATGATCTCTCAAGACAGCAAGAACAAATATATTCCTAATTTCTTCACTATACTATACCCACATGTGCATGTATGTACACATATGCATACACTCCCACATGCATATATGAAAATGTGTGTATATATAAAACAAAAGAGTTGTGGGTATGTGTATACACAGCATTGATTCTAAGCTGGAAGGCAAGGGTTTAAAAAAAAGAAAAAATGCTACAAGCTAAAAGTAAAGTGGAGAGTCAGTGCATGACTTTCTGTTCAAAGATGACTAAGTACTAGAGGCTGAAATGCAACAGAGCACGGATTGACTCTATGCTGTTTGGGCTCATCTGAGCCTGACAACCCCAAGAAAACAGAGTTTTTCCACCAGCACCTACCATCCATATATGTATGGAACCATTGGTTACAGCAAATGGAGAAATATTGAATGCTGTGGATGAATTCATTTACCTTGGCAGGGCAGTACACTTTCCAGGGAAGTCCACATAGATAATGATGCTTGCACTGCCCAAGTTTGGTGTTTGAGAGGCTCCAAAGGAAACTGGGAGAGAAGAGGTATTAGGCTGCCTACCAAACAGAAGGTTTACAGAGCCCATTGTTGTATGTCTGTGAAACCTGGACAGTCTACCAGTGCCATGCCAGAAAATGGAATCACTTCCATCTGAATTGTCCCAGGAAGATTCTGAAGATTATCTGGCAAGAGAAGGTACCAGATCCTGAAGTTCTTTCTTGAGCTGAACTGCCAAGCATTCAAACTCTCTGATGGGGTGGCCATGTGGTCCAAATGCCAAATGTATGTTTGCTTAAAAGACAATTTTATGGAGAACTCACACAAGGCAAGTGCTATGAGAGAGGTCAGATGGAGCAAAATGATGACACTCTTCAGGTAGCTATTTCTTTTTAAAACCCTTACCTTCTCTCTTAGTATCAATTTGAAGAAAGGAGAATGGCAGGGGTTAAACCATCAGGTTTAAGTGACTTGCGCAGGTTCACACAGATCAGAAGTGTCTGAGACCAAATTTTAACCCAGGTTTTCTCCACTCTGGACCTGGCGCTCTAGTTACTACGCTACCCAGCTGCCCCTTTGGCATCTATTGTGAGGCTTAGGAGACATTGGGAAAAGACTGCTGAGCATGGTATGCCTGCATCAAAGAAGGTGCTCTGAAATTCAGGAGTTAAAAAAAAAATGAGATGCACAACTTAGAGACATCTCCATGCCCAAGGGCCATGGGGGCAATTCCTGGCAGACCTGTGGCAGACCTGAACTTGTACTGGTCTAATCAACCACAGTTAGAGAAACTGTATGTTGACTGCCATTTTGGTCCTCTTCCAGTTTGAAGGACAGTAACTAATACATATGTGAGTGAGTATTCTATTTCTAATTAATATATTATTTATTTGTATATGTATATGTCTGTACTGTAAAAAGTTGGTCCTTTCCCTGTTCAGTGCTACCCAGGAGTCTGGGGGCAGTTTTGAGACTTCTGGGCTCCCAGTCTGGTCTGGCAGCTTCCAGGGACACTAAAAGGGAAAGTGACCTGTCTTCATCATACCTAATAGGTCACAGGCAGGATCTGACCCTCCTTGACCTGTTTCCTCATCTGTAAAATGGGCAGGTTAAGACTAGCCAAACTCTCAGGTTGGACCTACAGTTGCCCCTCGGGGTTAGCTCTCTCTCCCTCACATCACCCGGCCTGGCCTAGAGGTTACTAGCTGTAAAATGGGTGCAATAAGTGCAGCGGCCCCCTCGAGGGGTGTTTTCCAAGGGTCTGGTGAGATTTCCGGCTGGAAAGCACTTGGTTACTTGTAAAGCCTTGTATATCACATCTCTCCTGCCTAACTGTCCTCCTTCTCCTCTCCTCCTCCTCCTCTTCTTCTTCCTCCCCACCACCAGCCTGCTCCAGGGTCTCTGGGGGAAGACTCCCGTTCTGAAGCCTTGCCCTTCTCAGTCACTGAAGACGTTTGTTCCGCGGGCAGACTGAGGTCACCTGGGAAAGCGCAGCGAAGCGCGAGGCAGGAGGGAGGAGCTTCGCGCATGAGCCGCTTCAAAGCGGCTGCTTCTCTTTGACCCTCCGCGCACGCCTCGCAAGGCGCTCTAACAGCCTCTAGATGGCGAGAAAGGACTCGGCATAGCACCGTGCAGCGCGGACCTCTCTGGGAAGTGTAGTCCCCGGCCGCCAGAGCCTGTCAACGACTTGGCCTATAGGTCCCGGCAAGCCCCGCGCGGCAGCATGTAAATAAAGACTATGATTCAAATTCCCAACATCTTCAAATGCTAATACCGTTCTGGCAATGTTTTGAGTTCAACGAAAGTGAATTTTTAAAATATTCCAAGTATTTAATGGTTCTTCAGCGTCTCTGTGAGTGAGTGGATTTCATTGGCATCTCAGGCCCAGCGGAAGAAGGTTTAGAGCGGCGTGTCGAATCTGCGGCTGCGGAAGCCCAAAGGGAATACTGGTGTAGAATCTGCCGCTGCGGGGAGGCAGGCAGGTTTGGTCCGTCGGCAAGTGTGTCTGGAGAAGCCGGGGTAGCGGCGGCCATGGCGGCAGCGAGCCCGGCTCCCAGCCCCCGCGGCTCGGCGGCCGAGTCTGCCGCCGAAGCTCCGCTGCAGTATAGCTTGCTCCTGCAGCACCTGGTGGGGGACAAGCGGCAGCCGCGGCTCCTGGAGCCTGGCGCCCTGGGCGGGATCCCGAGCCCGGTCAAGAGCGAGGAGCAAAAGATGATCGAGAAGGCCATGGAGAGCTGCGCCTTCAAGGCTGCCCTGGCCTGCGTTGGGGGTGAGCAGGGGACGGGAAGTGGGGTGGAGTGGCCTCAGGGGCCTCTTTAAAAAAAAAAAAAAAAAAAAAAAGTGTTATGACCTCCAGGCCTAAACCCTCGGATCCTCTCGGGCCCTCGTAGTTTGGGTTCAGTTCTTTCAGTCGTGCCAGATTTTGGGGACCCATTTGGGGTTTTCTTGGCAAAGATACTGGAGTAGAGGCAGCTAGGTGACCCAATAGATTGAGAACCAGGCCTGCAACCTGGAGGACCTGGCTTCATATGTGACCTCAGGCACTTCCTAGCTGTGTAACCTTAGGCAAGTCATTGTATCCTGTTTGCCTATCTCTTACCGGTCTGCCTTGGAACTGTTAACTTGGAAATAACACAGAACTGCCAAAGTGGTCAGAAAAACCAAGTCTTTAATTAGGAAAGAGATAGTGTTCAATATTCGGCTGCTACACAGAGTCAAGCGCCCCAAACCATACAGAGCCAAAGGCTCTCTGGCAACTGTATCTCTGAAAGGATCACCTGCTAGATGGTACTCCAAAGAACTGTAGAGCATGGGGAACTTATATACCATCTGGGCACTAAGGACAGAGAAGTATGATTGATTGGCATTACCATGGCTTCAAGGAAATGAGAAGTCCAAGACAGGATTATCCGGGAGACGTTGTTGATGCTTTACGGTGTGGTTACTTACGAAAGGGAAAGATCCAGCCTAGGGCTACCTGAGAGAGGACTTTGATACAATGGGAGAAACTACCTGGACAAAAGGGTATTTAACATTTGATTTAGGTCTACTAGTTCCACCCATCTAGGACCCTTAAGTACCTTACTGTCTGAAATGGCTAAGTCTGAAACTTCCCTCTGGGTGAATTCTCAAGGGAACAGGGGCAAACTTGGGGTCTTCAGAGTTGACAGAACCTATACTTAGTATTGATTCTAAGGCAGAAGGTAAGGGATTAAAAAAATACTGCAGTGGTTTGCCATTTCCTTCTCCAGTTTGGTTTACAGCTGAGAAAACTGACGCAAACAGGGTTAAGTGACTTGCCCAGGACACCCAGCTAGAAAATGTGTCTGGGTTTCAATTCAGGTCTTTCTGACACTATCCATTGGCCCTCCCAGCTGGTACTTAGTACATGCTTAATAAATGCTTAGTAAATAGCCCTGCCATTTAGTACCTGGATGATGTACCTTTGGCACATCACCCCCTGATGGGGTTCATTTCCCTCATCAGTTAAATAAGGAGTTCTGGATCCATCTTTTAATCTATGCACATTTATTCAGAGCCAACTGGATAGACCCTTTCTATAAACCCTATTGGAGTCAAGAAAAAAAAATAGTCTCTGCTCTCAAAGAGCTTTTATGGGTGATGTGATATAGAACATTCATACCTACAAACAAATACAGAATACGTTCTAAGTAATACAAAGTAATTTCAAGAGGGGGAGCATTAGTGATGGGGACCAGAATAGATCTCATCTGGAAAGTAGTACTAAGAGGTTCTTGTAAGGAAGCCTTTTATAAGCTGGAGAAGAGGAAGAAGGCATTCCAAGTTTGCAAATTCCTTTTGCAAAGACATGGAGGAAGAAAATGGAATGTTGGGCATTGGAAACAGTTGGTAGAACAGTTTAAGAGGAAGGGAGAGTGTTGAAGGGGAGTAATATAAAGTTAGAATGGAAAGGTAGAAGCCAGATCTTAGAGAGCCTTCCAATGCCAGGCTGAGAAAACATGTGGAATCCTGACCAGTATTTTTTTCGGGGGAATGGCCAACTTTTTTGGCATCATCAGAGGCTTGAATTGAAGAAGCCAGTAAGAGGGAATTTCTCTTCATTAGGAGATTCTGTTTCATGGGCAGAGGTATTATTCTACTTGCTGCTTTTGTTAAAATAGTTAGAAGTAGAAGAAATCATAGAGATCATCCAGACTGGGGAATCTGAGTCTAGGATTTAGGACAGACTTCAAGAAGTCTGTGAATTTGATGACACTTTTATTTTCACCTACCTCTAATTGAAATGTTGCATTTCTTTCAATTATTTATTTAAATCTTTACTTAAAAAAAAAAAACAAACCTTACCTTCTGTCTTACAATCAATACTGTGTATTGGTTCCTTGGCAGAAGAGCGGTAAGGGCTAAATAGTGGGAGTGAAGTGATTTGCCTGGGGTCACACAGCTAGGAAGTATCTGAAGCCAGTTTTAAACCCAAGACTACCTCTAGGCCTGGCACTCAAACCACTGAGCCACCTAGCTACTCCTAATATCACTTTTAAAACAGAAGAACAGCAAGGGCTAGTCAAATAGAGTAAGTGACTTGTCCAGAATCATATAGCTAGGCAGTATCAGTGGCCAAATTTAAACCCAGATCCTCTCTCACTCCAGACCTGGTGCTCTATCCGTTGTGCCACTTAAATACCCCTTCTTTCAATTATTTAAAAACATTATTCTGGTAAAAAAGTCCACAGATTTCAACGGACTGCTTAAAGGGGTTCATGACACACAAAAAGTTAAGAACTTTTGATCTAGAACAGTGGTTCCCAAACTTTTGGCCTACTGCCCCCTTTCCAGAAAAAATATTACTTAGCGACCCCTGGAAATTATGAAGCTATTTATTAAACTCAGAATAGAATGTAATACAAAAAAAGTGTGACCATCACTGCTCCCCTGGATTGCTGCAGCACCCACAGGGGGTGGTAGCGCCCACTTTGGGAATCACTGATCTAGAATAACTTAATTTTATTGATGAGAAAGCTGAGGCCCCAGAGGTTAAAATGACTTATTCCCAAGTCACACAGGAAATAGTAGTAGAGCTAGGATTGAAACTCAGGCCACCTCAATTCCAAACCTGGTGTCGTTTCCACTATCCCATATTGCCATAAAACAGTCTGGGGTTTCCAGTATATAATCTTATTGGGAAGGCAAGCCATTAACACCTGAAAAGCTGCTGTTACATGATGCTATATAATTGACAGATAAACTAGTACAAAGAGTTCAGAGAGAGATTAGGTCACTGGGGCAGGTTGAGTAGGAAAAGGCACAGGGAGGCAGAAACATGGTTTGGGGGGAGGTGTTGGGAAGCATTGGGAGCAAGGCCTGGAAAGGGGGAAGAGATGAATAGAGAGAATAAGTGGTAATAGCTGACATTTTTAGTGTTTTACATAACATCATCTCATCTGCGTCAGTTGTATAACTAGCCTGTTTGGTAGGTGCCACTGGTGCTTTCATTCCTACTTTGCAAATAAAGAAACTGAGGCTTGGAGAGGTTATATTTTTTAGAACATGGTTACATGGTGAGTAAGGGTCAAGGGTAGGATTTTTATCTTGGTATTCTTGATTCTAAATTGCCAAGATACTTCAGTTTAAGGAGTGTTTTCATTTTTTGGCATTGAGGAATTTTGAATGTTTGAGGGAGAGAGAGAGAAAGGGAGAGAGAGAGAGAGAGAGAGAAGAGAGGAAGGGAGAGGGAGAGAGTGAGTGTGGCGAATCAATACTGTGTATTGGTTCCAATGCAGAAGAGTGGTAGGGGATAGACATTGTGGTTTAAGTGACTTGTCCAATGTCATCTTATGAATTAGCACCCCCAAATAGCCTCTAGTTAGCTTGTCTTGTCGCAGAAAGTGTCAAGATAGCTTGACTGCTAGCTGAGGTCATTTTGTAGTCCTTTCTATAACTACAGCAGACTCTGCAAAGTAACAGTTTTTCCATTTCTTTATTTAGGATTTGTTTTGGGAGGAGCATTTGGGATCTTCACAGCCGGCATTGACACCAATGTGGGCTTTGACCCAAAGGATCCATATCGAACACCAACTGCCAGGGAAGTTCTTAAAGATATGGGACAGAGAGGACTGTCCTATGCCAAAAACTTCGCCATTGTGGGGGCCATATTTTCCTGTACTGAGTGTCTGGTAGAATCTGTAAGTGATGGTTTTCTGAAAGATTTTCATTTGTAGACATAGAACATTTAGCACCTGTGTCTGAACCAGATTGCGCCCCAGAGCTTTGGTGCCAGAAAAGCAGAGACAGACTATAAATCATTAGTAAGGCTATTTGCCAGTACTTTGGCTGGATGCCCTTTCATAGTCGGTGAAGGAAACTTTTTGTCACTTTCCTAGATCAGTGTTTTTCCTTTTTATAGGCTAGAAACTGGCTTCCCTTTCCGTGTGGAAATTCGGTTAATGATTTCGGGTAATCTGCCCCTCTTGGGTGGATGTTAGAGATTCTGACATCTCAGCTGATTTGGATCTTCTGCATTATGTTGCCCTGGTGCCACCTGAAGGTGATGCCTTGAAACAAATCTAAACTTTAAGAATTATTTTTGAATTTGGAATGCAAAATTTTTAAAAACAAATGTTTAAAATTGTTTTTACATGGAATTAGAAAAAAATGTCTTTGAAAAAGATGGGGTTGGGGACAACTAATTGGCTTAGTGGACTTAGAGCCAGATATAGAGATAGGAAGACCTGGATTCAAATCTAGCCTCAGATACTTCCTGGCTGGGTAATCCTGGGCAAGTCACTTAACCCCCACTACGTAGTGTTAAAATCATTAACATACATATCTCTATCTCTTGGGTCTCCTCCATTCTTTTAACACTAGCCCTTACCACTCTTCTGCCTTGGAATCAAACATGGTATTGCTTCTAAGAGGGAAGATAAGGGATTAGAAAAAAGAAAAAGATGGAGTTCTTGATAATGGGAAAATGAATTAGCTGCTTAGGAACCTGAGTTTTATTTCTTAATCATTTTGTCTAGCCTGTTTCTATGCTACTGACCTGCATTTCTTAAATCCCATAGTACCGGGGGAAATCTGACTGGAAAAACAGCGTCATCAGTGGCTGTATCACTGGAGGGGCCATTGGCTTCAGAGGTTAGTAGTGTGCTCCAGGATAGGTTGGGTAGCATTGCCCTGAGGCTGATGCTCTCAACCTGAACATTCCAAGGCCAGTGCAAGGCACAGGAAGACACTACTAGATGGCCATAGTCTTCCAATATCTGCTTGCGTGTATGTAGAGGTATGTGTGTGTGTGTGTGTGTGTGTGTGTGTGTGTGTGTGTGTGTGTGTGTGTGTGTGTCTATCTGCCTGCATATTTATGTATGCATGTGTCTGTGTTTTCAACTCTTTCTTTTTTTTTTTTTAAACCCTCACCTTCCATCTTGGAGTCAATACTGTGCAGAAAAGCAGTAAGGGCTAGGCAATGGGAGTTAAGTGACTTGCCCAGGGTCACACAGCTAGGAAGTGTCTGAGGCCAGATTTGAACCCAGGATCTCCCTTCTCTGGGCCTGGCTCTCAATCTACTGAGCTACCTGGCTATCCCGTTTTCCTCTTTTCGGTGGGACCCTGACAGATTTTGAATTAGAGCTACTAAGTTCAGATCCCAGTTCTACTACTTACTGTAGAAAGGCCTTTCTCTCCTGACACAACTGACTTTTAAAGTCTTATTCCACTTTATGTGCTCTAGTCAAACTGGCTTTTTTACTGTTCTTCATCTGCCACTCTCTGCCATCTCTATGCTTTGCCCTGCCTATCTCTCATGCCTAGATGTCCTCCCTCCTCCTCTCTACTCCTAAGCATCCCAGCTTCTTCAGGTCCCAGCGCTCACATAGAAACCACCTTCTGTAAGAGGCCTTTCTTGACCCCTTTAGCTGTTAAATAACGCGGTAGATTTGTTTTGGATGGGAGGCATACAAACAGGGGGTGTGGTGAAGTGGTGTCTGACTCACAGAGAAATGGGGCCCTCTCATCTGCCCCTGTGGATTGACTTACTTTGAAAATAGGTTGTTAGGGGGCAGCTGGGTAGCTCAGTGGATTGAGAACCAGGCCTAGAGACGGGAGGTCCTGGGTTCAAATCTGGCCTCAGACACTTCCCAGCTGTGTGACCCTGGGCAAGTCACTTGACCCCCATTGCCCACCCTTACCACTCTTCCACCTATAAGTCAATACACAGAAGTTAAGGGTTTAAAAAAAAAAAAAAGAAAATAGGTTGTTATTTGAAACACAGAAGAAAAACATGATTGATCATGTGGTTTGATGGAGAGATGATTGAGGAGTTGATGTTAAAGGATTGCTCTACTGCAGATATGAATAACATAGAAATGGGTTTTGAACAATGATATGTGTATAACCCAGTGGAACTGCTTGTTGGCTGGGGAGGATCATGAATCATGTAATCATGGAAAAATATTCTAAAAAAAGTAAAGAAAATATATTGTTATTGGGGCAGCTAGGTGGCACAGCGAATAGCCAGGCCTAGAGTTGGGAGGATTTGGGTTCAAATTTGGTCTGACACGGTCTAGCTGTGTGACCCTGGGCAAGTCTCTTAACCCCCATTGCCTACTCTTACTCTTTTGTCTTAGAGTAGGGGGATTTTCTGTGCTGTTTTCTGTGTTTTGTTGCACCTTTATTCATTTTGTTAAATTTTTCACAATTATATTTTAATCCGATTCAGGCCTATCTTCCTTAGGCTTCATGTTAGCCACTTGGTGTAGTGGATAGCTGGTTGGCCTGGAAGTTAGAAACCTGAGTTGCCTGGGGGAGTGCAGCTTTGGGGGGAGGAGGAGGCCAGCCTCCTGGATCAGGTATAGCTCCTGCCCTGGCATATGCCTCTTGATGTTCGTCTCTGGCCCATGTGTAGGTTCCTTGAGGGCAAAGGCTGTTTCTTTAACCTTTGGGTACATCCCCATTGCCTGGTGTTTAATAAATGCCTGCTGATGGCTTGATCAATTTAGGTCAGTCGCTTAATCTCTTGGGGATGATTTCATTTGGAAAACAAGGGGGTTTGATGAGCTGATCTCTAAGGGCCTGTTTCAGCTTCAAATCCCTGATCCTGTGGCCTGGGTTATTTGAATGTTTTCACTTACCTTGCTATAGTTGTATATATTATTCTCTTGGTTCTGTTCTCAGAACTCAGAATCTGCTCAGTACCGTGTTTCGGTGATTTCCTCACATGCACTATTTTTCAGGATCTAATACTATTCAGTTACATTCACAGCTGTCATTTGTTGAGCCATTTCCCATAGGGCCTCCATGTGGTTTGCAGGTTTTTGCTACTAACCATAACCTATATGGGGCCTTCCCTTCTCTCTTTGCTTTCGTGGAGAGGGGGTATATGCCCAGCAGTGGGATTGCTGGGGCCAGGGATAGTGACTTTTCTTGCATAATTCCAAAATGTTTCCTAGAAGATTGGAATAATCTCCAGCTCCACCGACAACATATTAATGTGCCTGTGTCTTCCCAGCTCCTCCGACATTGACTGTGGCTCTCTCTTAGCACTTCTGTCAATCTGATAGTATGTCAGGTGAAACTCTGGGTATCTTTTTGAAAAGGAGACTTTGATCCCTTTCAGCCCTGTGATTCTAGCCTCTTATTTTGGGGCCGTTGGACCCTCTTGACCCTTTGAAGCATTTAGAAAATGTATTCAGTATTCCAGGAGACAGTTTTGGTTTTCTTTGGGTCATTTAACCTCACTGCAGATGGTCCTCTTCTGGTCAGACAGAACCAAAGGTATCAAATAAGGCTTTAAATGTTTTGTATAATTCCCCTCTTTTGGAAGAGAATTTGACACTCAAAACTTCAAAAGTGAATGTTAGAAAATTGTTTTTACATGTAATTGAGGGAAAAATAAAATTATTATTTAAAAAAAAGAGCTTATTCCTCTGTTAAAAGTGACAAGTTGGGGGCAGCTGGGGAAGCTCAGTGAATTGAGAGCCAGGCCTAGAGACAGGAGGTCTTGGGTTCAAATCTGGCCTCAGACACTTCCCAGCTGTGTGACCCTGGGCAAGTCACTTAACCCCCATTGCCTAACCCTTGCCACTCTTCTGCCTTGGAACAAATACATAGTATTGACTCTTAAGGTGGAAGGCAAGAGTTTAAAAAATAAAAATAAAAATGACAAATTACTTTGTTATTCAGCTGCCATCTCTTGTTCAAGTTGGTGAAGATTCTATGGAAGCAACAGGCCTTGCTCAGCAGATTTCCAGCCCCCCACCCCAGTCACTTCCTGACTTGCCCAGAGCCAAAGTCCTCTTTTCTGCTTGTCCGTAATTGCTGAAAGATTTGTTATTATTGCCCTTGTGCCTTAACTAAACAATTGTATTTGATGGAGGACAAGGTAGAGCTAGCTGTTCCTCCTCTGAATCTTCTCCCCCAGCAAACTGGCTGTTTTCCACACTCCTTTAATCACCTTCTCGGGAAAGTATTCTCTAAACAAATGTCAAGATGACAAACTCTGGCTTTCCCTTGATTCCAAAGGCTAATGCTCTTAGATAGGGCCTGTTTGTAGCCAGCTCTTCCCATGGGGCTGAGCTTCTGAATTCTCTGAGATGAGAGCTCAATGAATGTGTAGCTGGATGCTGCCAGGAAGCCTCAATCCTGTGTACAGCCTCTTAATCTGGGGCCTCGCTGGCTTCAGGTGAATCAGTCGCTTTATCTGTGTGGTGTGTGGGCAGTTCTGCAGCTAGAACGAAGCTAACATTTCTCCCATACCCGGAGTGTCTAATCTCTGTTCATTTTGCAGCTGGCCTGAAGGCTGGGACTATTGGCTGTGGAGGTTTTGCTGCTTTCTCTGCTGCGATTGATTATTACCTACGATGAGGGGGGCTTCTGTTGGGTGAGGAGCCCACCAGCCCATCACCCGGGTCATGCAGTGGTGGAAGATAGATCTTCCTGGAAGGATTCTGCCTGGGCCATGAGTGAAAGATGGTGACATGTGGAGGGGCCTGTCTGCCTCCTGCTGCCACCGCCACCACCTCTTCCTCCTCCAGTTTCCCAAGTGGCTCTGCTCAGCTCTCCAGGTGCTGGCAGACAACCTTTCATGGTGATCCCCAGGCCTTCCTGGACTCCACCCAGAACTTTCTAGCAAGAAATGTCACCAAGTAGCCCCTTGGAACTGATCAGGGACAATCTACTGACTTCATGAAATTATGGATCCTGACTGCAGCTGTCCAACCTGCCTCTGTTCCTGTTAAAACAGACATTCATTACCATTGTGTTGGGATTTATTGCAAGCAGCATATCATCGGGTCCCTTTATCTGGTGGGAGGGCGACAACGTAGGGGACACTTATTCCATCCTGTCAGCCATCCCTGCTATGGAAATTGTGTATTTAAATAATTTGAAAAGACAAGTCTTGTCCTCCTTGTTGAAGTCTCCAAATCCCAAAAGCGGGGCTGGGGGCACCTATACATGGTTCAAAGGGAAAGGGGTGGGAAGTTCCGGCTGAAGCAAGGCCAGTGGGTGTACACGGGGACGTGCCCATTGTTGGAGATCATTACCAGCATTCCAGGTAAAGTAGATTTCAGGGACAACCTTTCAAAAATCTTAGGGCTTCCTCCCAGTGTACTTGCAGCTGCCTGAGCAGTGCTAGGTTGGTTTTCTGACCACCTAAGATTGGCTTCAGGAAACGGGTGTGAACGAGCAAGTGCCCATCCCCAACTTGATGACTGACCCACCCGCCTCCCTGAGTGGCTCCAGTGGGACGTTGTCAGAGTGTGGAGTGGGCTTTCACCCAGCCCAAAGGCAGCCACTGGCCTTGTTTCCTTTGCGGAGCACTAACGGGCAGAATTGTCTGTTTTATATCTCGTGCCAGTTTAGCACAGAGATGACTCCTAACGGGAAGAAAAGGTCCCAAACTCAGGAGGCAAAAAAAGCTTGGCTGCCTGGTGAGAGAGTCTTCTCCATTGTCAAGTTTTTGCTGTTCTGGCTTCTAAAACAGATCTGATTAGCAGGAAACCTGGATGCCCTCTCGCCATATCACATGCTTGTCCAAAAGGACCCAATAAATCCAGAGGACGGCTATCTGCACAGGGCAGCAGTTGGATTAAAGCAGGCAGGAGAATGCATGGAGTGGGGGGAACCTGGCCTGCTAATGGGGAAATGGGATTCCCTAAACTTTAGCTTTGCCATCTAAGACAATCTTCCTGCTCCCCTTTCCCTCCCCCTCACACCGTGAACCCCCTTTGTTTGATCAGCCCCCCTTTCATCAAAAAGACTCAGAGAACTGCCCAAACACATTGTAACTAGGACACATCTGTACTGAGTGGTGTCAGAGCCAACTGGTCACCCCATTCTGGCTGCCCACATCTCTGGTCTCTTGTGTGATGCAAGCTCCTATGGATCCTCATGGCTTTCTTTTAAACCAACCAACCCCTCCCTTCCATCTTAGAATCAATACTGTGTATCGGTTCCAAGCCAGAACAGTAAGGAATAGACAGTGAGGGTTAAGGGACTTGTCCAGGAAGTGTCTTGGAGGCCAGATTTGAACTCTGGATCGCCCACCTCTAGGCCTGGTTCTCAATCCACTCAGTCTTCTAATAATGAATTCTCTCTCCCAAGAGTCTGTGCATAGTAGATTGCTACTGCTAGTACCCTTGATGTTTCTGTTCTTAATAGTTCCTTCCTAGGACAGCTGGGTGGCACAGTGGATTGAGCCAGACTTGGAGATGGGAGGTCCTGGGTTCAAATGTAACCTCAGATACTTCTTAGCTGTGTGACCCTGGGCAAGTCACTTAACCCCCATTGCCTAGCCCTTACCACGTATCTGCCTTGGAACAGATACATAGTATTGATTCTAAGATGGAAGGTAAGGGTCTAAAAAAAAAAAGTTCCTTTGAGGGCAAGTGTTGAGAGGGGTTCTAACATCCCTAACTTCTCCCATGAGGATTTCTGGAAGTGCCACAGAGGTGAGGAGTTTTCTAACCTATATGATTACCTGTCAGTATCAGGACACCCAAGATAGGCAGCTTGAATAGGATCCAGACTAGCCCATGGCACGAGGCCTTGAATGACATTATTAATGAATCAATGAAATGCTGTATTCCCCATTGCCTTTGAAAAGATGAGCTCTGGGGAAGTTGGCTCAATAAACTGAGCATTGTCAGAATTGACCATTCAGTCAGAAGAGGAGATGAATGCTTTCCTGTTTTAGATGGCCAGATCTATAGTATGAGCTCATAAACTAAACACTAATTTTCAAAGACATCTGTTCCCTATCCCTAGAATAAACATCAGTGTTGGGCCAGCTTGGCCGGGTGGAAGGCTGCGTTAACCCCACTGGCACCCGGTTATGAGAGCTTGGGGACTTCAGTGTATTCTCGCCCCTCTATGGACAAGATACTCGTGTCTCTGTCTCCCTCAGCCCTCTGTCTCTGCTTCTCTCTGCTTCTCTCTCTCTTGCCCCTTACTTTCTGCCTTAGAGTCAATACTGTGAATCAGTTCCAAGGCAGAAGAGAAGTAACGGCTAGGCAGCAAAGATTAAGTGACTTGCCCAGGATCACACAACTAGTCTGAGGCCACACTTGAACCCGTGTCTCTAGGTCTGGCTCTTACCAGAAAATAGTTCAAGGACTAAGCCCTGTCTTTCAAAAGGAAATCTGGGAACATTAAACTGCACCTATTTGAAAACACAAGATCGGCCTTTTTTAGCCACCCTCCAAGCGCTTTTGAGGCTCTGTCACCCTCTGAACTTTCAGAGTTGGCATCATACCAGCGTAGGCCAAGGGTTGATTGCAGAAGGCCCAGCTGTCCCTGGTAGGCCCTGTGTGGCCAGTGGCTAATGCTAGTGACCTTGCTCAGCCAAGATCCAGGAAAGAGGCTGCAAAGCCCTTTTAAACTCCACTCCAAGAAGAGGCAGAGCTGAGAAAGTGCATTCAGGAGGCTCACATCTGGCTGCCGCTGACAGTTAAGTGTTTAGATTGCAGGTCTTCCTGGGCCGCTGAGAATGCAAACATCCAAACCACGGGGCTGTTTTGTGCAAACATTGGGGCTTTGCATTTTTATTAACATTTTCCTCTCACAGGGTTTACATCCATTTATAATAATCTACATAATTGAAACAACACAGACAAAAAAATATATCCTTACCAACTTATTAAAGTAAAATTATTAATGAACAGTCAGTCCTATCCTACCTGTATCCACACAACTCTCCAAGTCTCCTAGGCCCTGCACAGATGAGGGCAAGGTGGCATGGAGGGCGGGAGGATAGCCGGAGCCTGTTTTCTGGGCACCTGGTTCCTGTGGCTCCCTACCTTGGGAAGCCAAAGGATCTCTCCTGTACAGCTTTGTCCTGGCTTAGTACCTTCTTTCCATTGTGGGTCTGGAAATCTATCGGGATTGAATATCTTTTCTCCTTCTGCCTAGCCTCTACTTTTCTCCCACTCTCCCTTCTCCTCTGCAGGGCTCAGGGTGGCAGCAGCTGCCTCCCTAAGAAGTCAGAAGTTGCTTCTCTTTCTCCCTTGGCTTCTAGGTAGAGGGGCCAGGGGAGAGGACTCTCTTCAGCTGCTGCCAGCCCCCGTCAAGCTTGCCATCCAATCCTTTGACTAGATTTGGAAGCCAAAGAAAGGGTCCATAGTGCAGGAGGCCAACTGGCGTGCCAAGGCCTTTGGACTTGGGTGTTTCCTCTTTTCATCTGACATCCTAGGAGAGAGGCCTTTCCCTGCAGGTGTAGCTCTACTGCTGGGGGAGGGTCCCTCTGTCACCATTTTCCTCTCTGACATTGCCAGAGCATGGCTAGATCCAGGTCCTGGCCACCGGAGAAAGGGGTGACCAGAGAGGGCGCTGCTTCTCACCAAAGGGGCTGGCATCTTCCGGAAGCCTTCAATCAAAATTTGTTCCTGGGCACCAGCCAGGCAAGGCAGGCCCAGGAATAAACTGGTGTCAATCTTCGGAATGCCTTCAAATGCCCAGGGAGCCACACTTTTATAAGCTGACTATATCATGTAATCATTGCATGGATGGAAAACTCACTGGGATGTGCCGCCTCGTCTGAAGCCCAAGGGTTCAGATTTGGGAGCTTCCCTCCTCTTCCCAGAATCCAACTTCCTCTTCACTCGTGCTCCAGTCATGCTGGAGATGTCGGTGTTTGGCTGGGGAGTGCAAATTGGTCCCCTGCAAGAACTGGCTAAGAGCAGCCCTCCGAGAGACCAGATCACTCGCTTCCTCTAGCTGGGTGGGAAGGAGAAGTGGCATCTCAAAGGACAGCACCATGGAGGCCAGCTAAAGTGCCCAGGCCTCGAGCTGTGCCTCCCCCAGGGACTCTGGCAAGGCAGAAAAGGAGGCCAGTACTGTGATTGACCTACTGCTCGCTAGGGTGGGAGTTAAGGACTCAGGGGAGAAGGGGACTTCTGAGATCCTACTGGATCTCCCTGAGGGCACAAGGGGCTACCCTGTGGCAGTGCCTGGCTGCAGAGCTCACAGGTCTAAGGCAAAGGTACTGAGGAGGTTCAACAGGGGTTCCAAGGGCCTCTACTCCCCTACAGCTGAAGGCTGCCTCCTTTTCTGGGCCTTTTTGTTGCCTCCAGGAAGACAAGCTCCAGAGGGACAATAGTTGCTAGTCCTTTGTTCAGAGCTGCCTCTCCAGCCCCACCTTCCACCTCTCCCCTTTCTCAGGACCCCCAGTGCCATACTCGGTACCTCTCACTTTCCAACCTATGAACAAAAATGGGGAGAAGTGGCCCAAATTCTCCTCTTCCCCCAGGATAGGATACTTAGAGGATAGGAAGGGCCTCAAGGTTTTCTAGTCCAGGTCCTGCATTTGGCAGATGAGGAAACTTGAGGATTAGGGGAGAATTGACATGCCCAAGGTCACATACACCCTCTTGTGTGAAGATTCCCCCAAACCCTCTGGATGGACAGCAAATCACCCACCACGAGTCTCTGCACACAAAGGAAGTTGAATATGAGGGAGAAAGGAACTGAAACCCGAGGGAGAAAAACCCAAGATTCCTCCTGGAGATGGGCTTGTAAAGTAAGGAACGGGATCGAGGAAGGAACCTTATACTCCACCCCCAGGAACAGAGATGCTCAAGTGGCACCTCCCAGAGTCATCTCTGGGCCCTTGCTTGGAGCTTGGGGATTGGCGCAGCTCCATCTCATGGTCCAACATCGCCCCTGGCATCAAGGCAAAGTCGAACACGGCACCTCCTTGGAGAGATCTCCCAGGCGAGCAGAGCCGAGCTGAGGCTTCACATGCAGGGGATTGGGGTAGGAGTTGGGAGAAGGAAGCAAAGAGGAGAGCTCCTAGGAGCCTGTAGTCTGGGAGTGGTGCCAGGAGAGGGCAACTTGGCAGAAGTCACACAGAGCAAACTCAAAACCTTTGCATTTAGACTCGGAAGGAATGAAAACGCCGGAGGAATGAAAGCGCGAAGCAGGCTGTCTGGGTGCCCAGCCTGGGTCAGTCACTACCTTTTTCTGCATGACAAATATACATAAAACAACTCCTGAACACCACGGGGCATCAGACATGAGCAGAAATACAGAGGGGCAGGGAGAAGCACAGCGGGGCCAAGGGGGCAGAGAGGGAGGACGAGGCCAGCTTTGTACAAGGCTGCACAGGAGACGCACACATTCCAGTTCCCTTGGCGTCTGCTTTGCTCCATCTCAGTTTGCTGGGGTGGTTGGTCAACTGGTTTTTCAGTCTGTGCTGAGCCCCAGGGCCCAGCCGGGAGGGCCGGTGCCCCCATGGTGGGCCCCATGCCACCCGTGCCTGTGCTAAACGTCCGTGGAGAAGTACAGTGTGTTCCGTTTTAGCTCTGCAAAGGAGATGGGGGGGTGCTGCAGGTAATAGAGGAGGACCTGGACCTGAAGGAGAGAAACACAGGGGAGAGCAGTGAGGGCTTCAAGCTGCCCAGAGACTGGAGCTCCTTGGCCTACTTTCCCCATAACTCAGCACCATAAGCATATTTAAGTCCTCCCCTAAGGCATCAAGGCAGAGGCCCTCTGGCCATGCCAGTGGTAGGGCACTTCTCTAAGGGGATTCACCCCAGGGACTGAAAATGGCAACTTCCTCCTAGTCCGGCCAGGGCTCTCCCCTCTCCTGTGCCCTGGCTCGCTTGTTCTCGTGTGTTCGGGGACCCTAAGCTTGGGGGTGCTTAACCCTGGGTGCACCCCAGAGCCCTTTGGCAGGCTGCTGAAGCCCATGGAGCCCTTCTCAGAAGGAGTTTTAAATGCGTAAAACAAACCCCCAGCATTCCCCAGGACTCCAATTCCACTGCCGGATGCAGTTTTCACAATATATTAAAACAACAACAAAGCAGCTCACAGACTTCGGGGGTGGAGGGTGGCAGAACAGGGGAAATGAGGAAGAGGGAGATTCCAGCACTGGCGTAGGGTCCTGAGAAAAGCTTGCCCTATTCCAAGGAAAGGACTTCTAACTTGCACCAGCAATACTCAGGGGCTGTGAGGGGGGAGAAGAACCCTAAAAATCAGCCTAAATGGAGGTTCCCTGAGGCACGAATTGCCCCAGCTGCAGGGAGCTGGCTGATCATTCCTCTTTTTTAGGGACCCAAATGACAGCGCCTTCTTTCTTTTGGGGATCAGACTTGTCGTTTCAGCGGCCTACTCGTATTTCTACGGGGCTTTAAGATTTACAGATACGATCTCACTGGCTCCTCGCCGCCACGCCAAGAAGCGGGCGCTGCTCTTATCCCCACTTCACAGATGAGAAAGCAACTTAACTGAAGTGATACATGATTGGCCTAGTCACACTAGTCAGGGTCTGATTCTGAAGTTGAAGTCAAGTGTTTCTGCCACTGAATCCAGCATTTTCACCAGGAATTCTCAGTGAGGAATGCCCTCTCCCAATGGTTTTCCCGTGAGCCCCGGGTTAACATTCTATCCCTTTCCAACTGTCAGGGCTGCTACAGTTGGTGTGCAAAAGCAAGAGCTTTTGTTGTAACCCTGCATTGCACTGAGGGGAAAGTGCAGGGCCCCATAGTCAGGATGTATCAGAGGTGGGATTTGAACCCAAGACCCCCCCCCCCCAATTCCAAGGCCACCCTCTTTCTCCTCTGGTGCCTGAGTGAAGCCAGCTCTATAGGTTCCCACTTCCTCGAGCCAGTGGGAGACAGAAGCACCCTGCCTGGTGATTGATTACCTGCGCCATGACATCGTGAGACCAGATGTCCGAGGCGGAGGTCAGGTGTCCTTTGCTCTCTACCTCGGACGGTCTCAGTAATGTTGGGCCAAACACAGTGGCCAGATTGTGAAGGGACATTTTGTTGATAGGTTCCTTTTCAGCAACCCTGGGGGAAGAGCAGGAAAGGGAGAGAGGAAGGTTATTTTTGACTTGGGGACCCCATTACCTTACATATATTTCCTACAAGGGGGACCCGACAGCTTCCTTGGTGTTCTGTGGGCTTGGGAAGGCAGCTCCCAAAGCACCACCTGCCTGGGTCCATCCGGATCCTTTGTAGGATGAACCTTGAGGTGATGCCTAATTTATCCGTAACAGGTTTGGACTCAAGATCATCCACCCAAGCCTTCATTTTACAGAAAGGCAAACTGAGGCTCAATGATATCAAAAGATTGTCATTTTAGAGCTGGAAAGGACCTTAAAGTTCATTGAGCCCAACTCTCCTGGGTTGACTTTTTTTAAACATAAGAGGAAAATGGGACCCAAGGAGGTGAATGGACTTGCCCCAGGCTGCACCACTATAAGCATGAGAGTCTTCCTGACTCCATTTCTACTTCTCAATCTCTCCTCATTCTCTGCTTCAGCCTAGTCACTGTGCAGGAGGAACCCAGGGTTCCAGGGATGCTGTGACTTGCCAAAGGTCATGTCAGAGGTGGAATTTGAACCCTGACCCTTTGACTCCCTCATTTCTGGGAGGAAAGAATAGAGGCCAGGAAAGGTCAGATGACTGTCAGAGGGTCACTTGGCTAGTTGGGGCCAGCTAGACCAGAGGAGGGGGCAAGACTGTGAGCAAGGAGGCCACTGAGGCTTTGGGTTGGAGCCAGTCCATGGAGGGAGCCTCTCCAGAGGCAGGGGAGCAGGGTCTGTCCCTCTCCTCCCTGCCAGATGATTCTGCCACATAATTAATATTCTGAACAGCCTGCCTCTGGCTTTCTCCCTGCCCTTCTTTCTCTTGCGTAACTGGCCAGATGCACTCACTGTGAATTCTCCCCGTAAGCAGCAAGCATTAGTTGCTGTCTAGAGCCGGTGCCCAGGCAGGCCTCGACACCCCCTCCCACCCTAATCTCCGCCCCCCCCCTATCTAACAAAGAAAGCTGTTCCTGGCCTGTCCCTAGCACCAGCACCCCAATACCACTGGGGAAGAAGCACTGCTGGCCTGCCCTCACAGGTCCCCTCCAGTTCCACAAGGGCCACCACCATCCTTTGGGGGGAACCCACAGGCCCTCCCCAAATGGAGCAGTCCATTGCCTTGGAAACAGGCAGGAAAACAGGGCCATGTTAGGAGGCAGCTGTGCGGGCCTCCCCCGCCCCCAACCCACACAGAAATTGAGCCTGGTCCAGGAGACCAGATGTGGGAACAGGCTGTGCCCGGTTCTCAGGGTGGAAAACCTAATGGATTTTCCCTTCGCCCTTCTCCGCGGATGTTCCTGCTCACTCTCCAAACTGTTTGGGAACTGGCTGGGACTTTGGTCCTGGCTAAACCAGAGGGGAAAGGGCCTGGGGATGGGGGGGATGTGAAACTCCGGCTCCCTCCCTGCCCCGTCTCCACTCCTCCGGCCCCTCTGGAGGTGTGGGAAAGGCCCAGCCTTCTCAAAGTCAGCTTCTTCTCAGCCTAAACCAATGCTCACTAAAACAGACTCCCAGAAGTCGACGGGAACACAGGGGGGTGGTGAGTGGAGGGAATGGAGTCGCGGATGCCATGATTTCCCGTCTCCAGCCCATCTCTCAGGGCTGCCATCTAAGTTCACAGGCTCACTCATCAAGAGCTGGGAGGGACCATGGAGGCCACCTAGCCCAACTCACAACCCCATTTTACAGAAAAGGAAACTGAGGCCTAGGAAGGTGAAGAATCTTAAGATCATAGCTTTGTAGCTAGAAGGACTACTCCCCCAATTCTACAGAGGAGAAAATGGAGGTCCCAGGAAGGGAAGTGATTAACTCAAGGTCACACAAGTAGTCAGACTTGAAGCAGACCCAATTCCAGAGCAGTTTGCTCCCCTCCAACTTCCCTGAGCATTGATGCCTTCCACAGGGACGTGGTGGCCAAGAGGTTACCAAGATCATATAGCTTTGGGTGTCCCCTTGGTCTAGCCTCTCCCCCTGGCAGTCCTACCAATCCCAGGGGCCCCTGGGGCAACTACTCCAAACGCATTACCTTTTCAAGTGTTCTAGCAAGAAGAGGAAAGTGATGAGATTGGGGTCGGGAAGAGTACGGAGAAGGTGCATCATACAGTTTTCCTTGGCAGCAGGATCCGAGAGCGCTAGAGATGGAGAGGAGAAAACGGGTCAGCCAGGGAGTGAGCTCTCCAGGACGAGGGGTATGCCAATGCCTCACCTAGAGAACCCTGGACATCTGTCAAGCTGAGCAACTTGAATTGCTCACAGGCGCTGGATAGGTGGATGCCCTCTGCCATGACCATGCCTCTGTTTCTCCAGGAGGGAAACTGAAGGTCCCTGGACAAATGAGTTTCCTTTACAGACCTCAAGCAAGGCCCGTGTACCTGGGGCTCTGTAAGTCTTAAATCAGCAGGAAGAACCACAGACTTAGAGCTGGAAGGTAGCTCCGAAGTCACCTAACCAAACCCCCTCATTTTACAGAGGAGGAAACTGAGGCCCAAAAAGGAGCCTTAGAGGTCAGCTGATCTAATTGGATCTCTGGACACTATCCCTGACAAGTAGCCATTCTGTCTTTGGAGAACACTATTATGTTAGAGAAATGGTCACAGAGAAATTGTTAAAGAAATAGAGAAGGAAGCGCGAGGTGCCAAGGCAGAATTCTCTGCTCACTGCATTATCTCCAGCCTTCCGCTGGGTTGGATTAAACATTTAGACTCTCAGCTTCTTGAGAGCAAGGATCGTCTAGGCTTGTATTCCCAGTGCTTAGCATAGAGTAAAAAGCCCCAAAGCAGTGCCTTTCATTTGTTGCTCATTCATTCGTTCATTCATTCGTTCATTCATTCATTCGTTCGTTCATTCATTCCGTCTCAAACCTGCCCACCTTCTTCCTCCCCCCTCAACAGCATCTGCTTCCTTAGCACCCAGCCAAAGGGACAAAGGGTGCTCTGTTTCCTGTTACCATTTTTAATTAGGGTGGAGGAAGAGGAGCAAACTACTTCACCAGAGCCGGCCTTTCTCTAAAATCAAATCTCCTCTTTCTCTATCCCACTGTGGAAGGCAGTAGGGCGAAGGGGACTGAGTTCTAGAGAGGACAGAGATTCAAGTGGAAGCTGGTGATAGCTGAGCCAAACCCAGGGGCTTCCTCCATTATGGGTCCCTTAGAGTGGGCAGAAGAGTTGAGAAGGGGGCAGCTAGGTGGCTCAGTGGATAGAGCGCCAGCCCTGGAGACAGGAGGTCCTGGGTTCAAATCTGACCTCAGAGACTTCTTAACTGTGAGACCCTGGGTAAATCACTTAATCCCAATTGCCTAGAAATGACTGCTCTTCTGTCCTAGAAGTGATGAGTATGGATTCTAAGACAGAAGGTAAGGGTTCAAAAAATGTTTAAAAGGCAGTTTCCAGACTTGAATGGTATGGCTAAAGGCAGAAAGACCTCTTTTTTGACTCTTTGGCAAATGGAAATGGACTTGGAAGGTCAATTCAGTAAGCTAACTAGAGAGCCTCAATGTTCCTAGGCAAGAAAGATGGTGTTAGAATGATGGGGATTGGCAGGGGAAAGTACAGGCAGAGGTTGGGAGGGCAGGGGGTGAATGATCAGCTTATGGGTCAAGAGTTATGGAGGACAATAGAGGGAGGGCTGCCTACCATGTACTATACAACAAAAATAAAGTATAAGCCATTCCGTCAGGATTGGTTCTCCTTGAAGGCCAGCCCTGTTCTCCTGGGTTCGGAGGACTAGAGAACAAGGGGTCTGGGGTGATCCCTAACATCACAGGGGCTTGTGGGTTTGTGGTAGAATCAGAAACCCTCCTCCTCCAATCCTCTCTCCAAGCCAAATGAAGAGTAGAGGCCAGCACTGAGAACCAGCTATGCATCATTGTTCCTTTCCAAATACTTCCCAGTCCCAGGGGTCACCTGGATAGCCACCCCAATTGCTGGCCGCTAGCCTGCCAGAACCTCATGGGGGCCTGGGTCAGGTCTCACCGATGCCCTCCATGAAGGCTGGGTAGAGTCTGTCTGTGAGGAGGGGCTCCGGGAGCTCCCGGAAATAGAGCTTCAAGGTCCCCGCGATGGCATTGATGTCCATGTCACTCAACATCACCAAAACATCCTTATTGTCTGGAGAGGAAAGAAAGAGACGAGCAGGCATCAGCCGCCCCCACAGACACCCAGAATCTTAGAGCATCCCAAACCATCCCAGCCCTCTGGTCTCTACTTCAAGACTTTCAGGTACGGAGACCCCGTTACCCTCCAAGAGAGCCCAGGCCAGTTTAGGAGCGCTGTATTTGTTAGGAAGTTTGAAATCCTTCCATCTTCTTCCTCCCGCGGCCAAAGAGTATGAATGTTGTTTTATCTCGTTACTGGCTTTTTAGTCAGAATCTGCTTTGTGGCCATTTCTACTCCTCGGTTGAATTCTCTGCTTTGAGGCCAAGAAGATTAAGTCTGATCCTGGATCTCCTAAACAGCATCCCACTTATTAAAAAACAAATCTTGGAAGCCTTTAAAATTTCTTCCCTCTTAGCGAGGGGTCCAGGGGTTTCAGGGCAGTTCTCTCAGCCCCTCTACAGGGGACAGGTACCATACTTTCCTATTCCATTTATGCTACGCCAGGAAAACTGTCCAAAGTGTATTTCCAGCAGACCCAGACAGGGGTCAAAGACATGGCGGTTGGCTACAATCTGGCATGAAGGGCTTTTCTGATAAACTGT
Organism: Gracilinanus agilis; assembly: GCF_016433145.1. Taxonomy (NCBI): domain Eukaryota; kingdom Metazoa; phylum Chordata; class Mammalia; order Didelphimorphia; family Didelphidae; genus Gracilinanus; species Gracilinanus agilis. Next base: position 488,996,043 of record NC_058133.1, on the reverse strand, counting down.
TTCTTTCCTCAGACAGGGTCCCTGATAAAGGATCATAGACTGAGAGATGGAAAGGACTTGAGAGGCCATTTAGGGACCAACCTGTCACTTTACAGATGAGGAAACTGAGGTTGGGAGACATTAAGCAACTCAGAGATCAGACTTGAAAACCCAGCTTTGCTGAAAGCAAGTCCAGTACTCCAGACTGCCAGGGAGGGTCTCCTCCATATACTCCAGAATGCCAGGCTGGGCAGTCATGAAGACCTGAGTTCAAAATCCTGTCTCAAACATTTTTAGTGACTCTGAATCCTGGGAGAATCATGCCTCAGTTTCCTCATCTGTATAAGTGATAATAACCTCGCAGGATTATTGTGAAGATCGAATGAGATAATATTTGTAAAAAGCACTTTGTAAACCTCAAAGTCCTATATGAAAGGTAGCTATTATTATTTTAAAATTATTATTCCTCGATTTCCTACATTCCCACACCTGTCCAACATCCCTGTTAAGGATAAGGCAGAGGGCCAAGACAAATCTATGCAGGTATCTGTGATTCAGCCCTGTCTGGAGAAGCTTGGGCCTTACCGAGTCCCTCCCCAGCCACGGCAGGGTAGGGGGGGTACTATGCCCCGGGGCAGGAATGACTCCTTTATATGGAGAAGGAGAAGGGGGAGAGAGAAAAGCCAATCCCATGATGCAGAGCTCTGGGACCATATTAATACCATCCAGAAGGTTCTGTCCTCATTGACAGTCTTAGCTAAGCCCCTCTCTGGAAGGCTCGGCACATTTTTTACACCTAAAATCATGTTCAACCAAGCCTTGGTTTTCAGGCCACGAAGAGAAATCCGGGCCAGGAACAATCAGCTTTGTGCCAGTATCTCCCTCAGCTTTCTGGCCCCATCCTGCCCCCTCCATTCTCCAAACCTCCCTCTCTCTACCCACTCTTATACCCCTCTCCCCAAAGGATCTTCACCTTTAGGGCCTGCCAAGTGCTACCCCTCCGGGCCTCTGCCAGTCCCTCCAGGGGGCTGGGGGAAGGGGTCAGTCTGGTTCTGCTGGAGCTGTCCAGCTCTGCCTAGACCAGCTTGGCTTTCTCAGCAGGCAGGCAGGCAGGCAGGCAGGCAGCCAGTTCACACCATGTACTAAACCCCAATAAAAGACACAGCCCTAGGCTTATCACTGCCGGATCATATGAATGAAACCAAAGGCCAGCCCCAACCTCTGAGGGTCTTAAAGCCTTCGAAGAGGAGGCAGGACAAATAGTAGAGGACAGACTGATTTTATTGGCACAGATTTCTTGGGTGAGGAAACTACTTTTGCCAGGCTACTAATAGTCTTAGGGACTCTTTTTTTTTTTTTCTTTTCACCCCTTCCTTTCTGTCCTGGTAACAATTCTAAGCCAGAAGGGCAAACAGGGTAAAATGATTTACCCAGGGTCGCCCAGCTAGGAAGAATCTAGAGCCATATTTGAACCCAGGTCCTCCCTACTCCAGGCCTGGTGCTCTATCCACTATGCCACCTAACTGTCCCAAGTCTTAGGGGCTCTTGTCTGAGGTTCTGAACTTAAAAAAAAAAAATCTTAATATTTGCTTCAATATAATTGGTTTCTTTTGTAAACCTGTGCATTTTTTGCTTTTAAAAATATTTTTCTGAGGAATCCATAGGCTTTACTGGACTGCCATAGGGGCCATGAGATGGAAAAGGTTAAGAACCCATCTTAGAGAACTGCCTAGAACCCTGAGCAGTGAAGCGATTGGCTCAGAGGCCCTTAGCCAGGTTTTCTTGGTGCTGGGGCCTGTTCTCTACTCTCTAGACCACACTGCCTCTCTAGCTCTCCTAAGAAGACATCAGGAGCCTGGCATCCATCAGCAGAGAACTGTGAGCTTAGGAATTTTGAACCTCGGTCCCTCCCAAGTACCCAGGGAAGGAGGGAGAGAATCAATTTCCAAGACATAAGCTGAACATTTCAGCTTTGTCAGATCTAGACTCCCCCAGTTACCTACAAGTCTAGGCAAGTCTGGGGAGAACACCTGAGAGCTAGACAAGAGAGCATAGAAATCCCACCCTCTGCTCCCATGTTCCTCAGGTCCCCAACCCCCTCACCCCAGGTCCTGGGGCTCCCCTGGAACTCACTGGCATCAAAGACAGCCTTCAGTGCCTGGATGTCAGTGGCCACCCCTGAAATCCGGTAGATTCCAATTTCCTCAATGCCTCTTTTCTCCACCTCCTCCACACATTGTCGGACGATGTAGGGCACCTTGGAGCGCTCTCGCCTGTGGAGGTAGGGAGTGGGCAGGAAGGTGACTACCTTTGCCATGACAGCAGAATTGCCTCCCTTCCCCTCCCACTAATGTCTTTATTCCTTGCCCTGGCTCGTAGGAACGGAGAGCAGGAAGCCAGGGAAGGGTGAAAAGAACAGAGGGGGATACCCACAAAGTTTGCTGTGTGTGTAGAGGGTGGGGAAAGGGGGTGCCGGTGTCAGATCAAGGCCCAGAAGGTCTCTGTTCTCCTTGCCCAGGTTGATGCCAGGATGAAGGTCATGAACAAAATGTTTGGGGTTCATAAGAGGGAGGCAGATTTGACATTAGCTCAAAGGGAAGGAAGAGAAAAGAAGGAAGAGGATTTTTCTTAGGAAAAAGCATAAGGAGTTTTAGTGAGGATGAACACACCCTCCTACAGGAGAATGAGGTATCTGTTTCTAGGGAAGAAACCCAGATCCAAGTGGCAAAGCCCTGTATTTCTGAGATAAGACACAGGCTGGGCTAAAAGAGCGCCCTACCCTCTCCCCCAGCATATCATAGGATTAAAGGAACTCAGATTTAGAGATCCAACTCTTCAGCATCCAGATGAGATAACTGAAACCCACAGAGGTAAGTGATTTGTCCCAAGTCACCCAGAGAGTACATGAGGAGGCAGGATTTTAACCCAGCACTTCTAAAAAACAGGTGGTTCTAAAGAACTCTTTCCTAGGTTGCCTTTTCTTGGATAATGCTGCCTAGCCAACTCACTCAGGGAAATGGCATCTCATCTGCCCAGGGGGACGAGGGTTCAGAGGGAGGATGAAACTGCAACCTTTTGACCCAACCAATCACTAATCATTTACTAAGTGCTACTTTTCTGGAATCAGAACATTTCAGCACTGGAAGGGATCTAAGAGATCCTTTAGTCTAACCACTCCCGTTCCTTCACTTTACAAAGGAAGAAAGTGATGCCAGGGGCTTGTCCAAGAGGATTGGCTTAGTTCATGGCAGAAGAGTGAGGATTTGAACCTAGCACACTGGCTTTTAATCCCAAGCTCCTTCCCTCTGTCCCTCAGGGAGCTGTGGGCCTGGAAGAGGAAAGAAGGGACCTGCAGTGCTTGGACAGACAGCCTGGGGTGGAACATACCGGTTCTAGGAATGGCACCTACTTTGTTACGACACTAATCTTCACCCCAAAGACTCCCGTCTGCTTCTTGGATGGGGTCCGCTTCAGGCTCATGTCTCGGCTAGTGAATTTCATGGAGAATTCCACCTTGATCTGTATTAAGGAAAAGGCCAAGTTGGGGTTCACATGAAGAGTAAAGGGCAGTCGCTGCACTGGAAACACCCCCAAGACACATGGTGTTGTTGGAGAATAAACAGTACATGGACCCAAAGAGATCCAGATGTGGGAAGGCAGGGCAGGGCCAGCTGCTGTGTGGCCTGCTGCCATCTTGGATGAGGCGAATTCTATGGAGGCCTCTCTGAAATGCCTCTAGGGCAGGGAGGGACAGAAAAGAGAGGCAGATCCTTCCTGAACTAGAGCAGCAGAAAGCCAGGGAGTGACAACAGGGAGGCCCACTGGGCCAAGCTGGGGTCCATTCTATCTCCAAGGGCCTTACCCCGTTCATCTCGATCACATCCATGTGCCAGTTCTTTGTCTGCACGGTCTGTGGATCCAGCTGTAGAAAAAGAGGAGAAGGAGATAGAAGAGGTTACAAATGGTATAGCCTCTGCCAGAGGCAAATGAAGGTTCCTCTCCATCAGCCACTGATTAGATCTTTTTTTTTTTTTAAACCTTTACCTTCTCTCTTAGAATTGACAGAAGTATTGGTTCCAAGGCAGAAGAGCAGCAAGGGCTAGGCAATGAGGATGTGACTTAGCCAGGCTCACATAGCTAGGAAGTCACAGATTTGAACCCAGGTCTTTCTGACTCCAGACCTCATTCTCTATACCGAGCCATCTAGCTGCATCCTCTGGTTTTTACTTCTTGTCCCCACTGACAGGCCCAGCAGAAGAGAACAGGGAATACCAATCCTGGAGTCCCAAGGAGACCCTCTTGAGTCTCTTGGGGAAGAGGAAGGAGAACCTTGAATGGTAGAAAGAACAGCTCCTGATGCCTCCTCCAAGGTCCAGTTCATTGAACAGACCTCCAAGGTCTAGTCCTCAGAGGACATTCAATTCCAAACCCCTCACCGTACAGAGGAAGGGTTAAGTGATGGGCCCAGGGTTATCCAGACATTAAGTGGCAGGGCAGAGGTTCTCCTGACTCCGACACCAGTGTTCTTTTCATCACACTATGCTCTCACAAGAAGCAGTGTGGCATGGAGGACAGTGAGCTGACCTTAAAGCCAAGAAGACCAGAGTTCAAGCCCCACTTTGGACACCTCCTGGCTATGGGATCTTGAGCTCAGGGCTCTAGACAGCACCCAAAGACAAGAAATTGCTGACAACTTGCTGTCTGCATTGGTAGGGAAAAGTGTTCCCTATCTAGACTTTCCGGTCCAGACCCCATCCCTTAATCCTCTGCGCCAGTGAACTCTGCCCCCCAAATGGTTCTAGCTGAGATGGAGCTCTCGTCATCAACCACCCACTCCGAGAGCAGTCTAGACAGTATTCGGCACTCCATCACGTACTGCTCAGCCTGTTCTCTGATCACTGTGTCTGTCCTGTTCCGTAGGAGCAGCTAGGTGGCTCCGTGGATTGAGGGCCAGTTCTGGGGTTTAAATCTGGCCTCACACTTCCTAGCTATGTGACCCTGGGCAAGTCACTTAATCACCCCACTGCCTAGCCTTTATCCTTCTCCTACATTAGTAGTGTTTCTAAGATGGAAAGCAAGGGGTCTTCTTCCTGTCTCCACCCGGCAATGCCTAGAACAGTGCTTGGCTAGTACCAGTGTGATGACTAGTCAGGAAATCTCCCTTTCCTCCCATTCTGACACTGTGGCAGTGCCCTATCTCTGGACAGGGGCACTGACCCCCTCTCTGCCCCCTACAATGCCAGCTCTGTTTCTGGAGAGCAGAAGAACCTCCATAAATCAAGGCTATTTCAGGATGTCATTTAAATACAGAGAAAGGAGGAGGATGAGGCATGGAGAGGGACAGGGGCACATTTTCCAGGGAAATTATGTCTCTTGAATTGCTGTGGCTATTTATAATCCCTGGGAAATGTGCACTCTGCTATTTCCTGATTAGATTAGTGGTCATGGGGTGGGGTAGGGGTGGAGGGCTTTGGGATGTCAGGAGGGGGCTGGATGCCCAGCAGGGGCCTTCTGCCTGGGGCACCTTCCCTAGCCCTAGGCAGCCTGGTACCTGGGGGAAACTGGACAACCTGAGAGCATCCTAGAGGGTGCCTTGAGTGACATCCCCTTCTCAGTGGAGCTAAGAGTAGAAGAAAAATAAGAGGCGGTGGTCAGAATGAGAAAAGTATTGTAGTATTGAAGGCCTTCTATGTCAGCCCATACAGGAAAGGAACCCCCTACGATATAACACACTCGACAAGTACACAAGTCTCTGCTCAAAGACTTTCAAGGAGTGAGGCAGCCCCCTTCCTCTCCACACCAAAGCAGCCCACTCCACTTGGAGGACATTTTATCTGCAAGTCTTTCCTGACGCCAAATCTAAACTTGATTCACTGTAACCTTCCTTCCATCAAGAAACATTTACAGGGGCAACTAGGTCGCTCAGTGGATTGGGAGTGCAAATCTGGCTTCAGACCCTTCCTAATTAGGTGACCCTGGGGAAGTCACTTAGCCCCCATTGCCTAGCCCTTGCCACTCTTCTGTTTTGAGAGTTGTTACTAAGGCAGGGAGGGAGGAAGTAAGGTAGAGAGGGAGGAAAAGAGGGAAAGAGGGAAGAAGGGAAATAAAGAAGGAAGTAGACCAGGCTTGCTCCTGACATTTACTACTTGTGTGACCTTGGGAAAGTCACTTTTCTGCTCTCAGTCTCAGTCTTTGCTTCTGTAAAAAAAGGAAGCTAGAATTGATGGCCTCAAAGAGCCCTTAGAGCTATAAATCTGTAGATCTTATGATAACTTTCCATCCACCAAGTTACAAAGAAATGAGACCACCATGCATCGGGAAAGGAGGAAGAAACACAGGTGGTGACCAACTGGTGGGGCCTCAGTGGCCCTCAGAGATAAGATGGGGTCCAAGTGTGAACAGAAGTGGGAATGGAGCAAGCAAGAGAAGCCAGAGGGAAAGGCAGGGCTGAAGCTGGGGTTTAAGAGCAAGTCCCTTGAAGATGTAGCACCTCACTAGTCTGACTTTTTAATGTAATGAGGTTAACTAGGATGAGAAAGTTCTGGGAAATGAACCAGAGATGGCCTCCCCTTACACACTCACACACACACACACACACACACACACACACACACACACACACACACACACACACAGAGCTAGGTGGGTCAGAGGATTGAGAGGTTCAAATCTGGTCTCAGACACGTCATAGCTGTGTGACCCTGGGCAAGTCACTTAACCCCCACTGCCTAGTCCTTACCACTCTTCTGCCTTGGAACTAATACACAGTGTTGATTCTAAGACAGAAGGTAAGGGTTTTAAGAAATAAATAAAGCCTTCCAGCTGATTTCCCTTCCTCTTCTCTCCTCTTCCCCCTTCCTTCGTTCCTTCTTTTCTTTAGTTCTTCCTGGATTCAAGGCCAGCCCTCAATCCATTATGATACCATGTTGTTTCCACAGTATTCCAAAGGGTTTTCCAAAGGATTTTTTAAAACATCTAGTATATAAAACAGTGAACTCCTGTTCCATGTAAATTTCCTATTACTTTCTGGCCAGCTTGGTTTAAGAGCCCCAAAGGGAAGGAATTTATATATCTTCTGGGAATTCTTTGCCTTCTGGGAATTCATTTCCTCCTGGGAAAAACATTGGGTTGAGAGTTGGGAGGCCGAGTTCAAATCCCAGTCCAGTAACATCAGTACCCAACTCAGTCAAGCCTCTTTAACCCTTGGTCCTTGGCTCCTTTATTGATACAAGGAGAGAGGTAGGCTAGATAGCCTCTGAGGCCCCTTCCAGCTCTTCAGTCCTCTGTCCTTTAACATTTCTGGGCTTCTGTGTCCTCCTCTGTAGAATAGCAGGGTTGGCCTAGATGGCCAGTAAGGTCCCTTCCCAGCTCTAAATCCTTGATTCTATGAGCCAGCCATCCTTCCTTCAGGGCATTCCCAGGGGCTTTGGTTCTTCAGAAACAGCTTTTGAGAGGGTCCCACAGGGCCAGACTGGCCTCAGAGAGAAGACAGAGAGAGAAGCTGGGCAAAGAGGGGAAGGTCTGTGAATCTTCTGTGCCAAACCAATCACAGGATCAACAGATTTAGAGTCGGAAGGGACCTCAGGGGCCTCGTGGTCCAATTTTACAGATGTGGAAACTGAGACCCAGGGCAGTAAAATAACTCTCCATAGGGGTAATGAATAGAAAGTATCAGAGAGTATCTAGGTGGTGCAGTGTGGATGCCAAGCCTAGAGTCAGGAACATTCATCTTCCTGAGTTCAAATTCAGCCTCAGAAACTTACTAGCAGTGTGACCCTGGCCAAGTTGCTTCACCCTGTTTTACCTCAGTTTTCTCATCTGTAAAATGGTCTGGAGAAGGAAATGGCAAACCATTCCAGTATCTTTTCCAAGAAAACTCCAACTGGGGTCACAAAGAGTTGGACATGAATGAAAAATAAACAAAAAAGATAAGTATCGGAGCTAAGATTTGAAGAATTCCAGGGATCACAAAGGTCCTCAGTCTTAGGAGTCTCTGCTTGGTTCATTGTGCATATGTTCTAATCAATAAATGACCATATATTAATGCTTACTACCTACAACCTATATTAAATTCAGGATCATAGCTCTAGGTTTAGGGTTGGAAAAGATCTCAGAGTTCATCTAGTCCAACCCTATTTTACAGATGAAGAAACTGAGGCCCAAAGAAATAAGCTGATTTGCCCCTAAACGATCAGACAGCTACTGAGTGACAGAGATGGGCCTTGCCCTCAGACTTCCAATTGAGCCCTCCCTTCACCTCCTACTGTACCACATTGACTCTACAGTACATAGGGTACCAATAGGACTAACACAGATGCTCCCCTCTAGACTGTGTTGTGGTATTTGTCCTTGGTTCTTGGCGGAGGCTTCATGTCCAAGACTTGCCTAAGCTGAGAGATTGGGGCTAGGATATAACAAGACCTCCTCTGGGCAGGGGATCGCCAGGGAGGAGAGGAGAGAAGGGAAGGCAAGCTGGACAGGGAAGGATGAGGAGGAGAAGCTAAGCTGAGCTGGAGCTGAGATGAAAAGCCACAATTCCCAAACCTGCAAGATAGGAGCCAGGGGCCAATAGGAGCTTGAGCTGGAGGGAATGCTGGAGTTCTGGGGAGAAGGGAAGTGGCCTCCCAAGTTGGTCTGCTGGGTTTCCACCCCAACAATGATTACACTGCTGCTTAGCTGGAACAAGAATGGAAGTGGGACCAACCATGCAAAGAAGTCAAGGCTCACCGTCTTCAACTTCCCTTTTCTCTGAGCCCCCTTCCCTTTACAAAACAAAATCAAACCCCAAAAGGGCTTTCTCCCCTGCACTGCCCACTGTCCATATTAGGTGCCAGATCAGAAGAAAAAAACTCAATGGGGAGACAGAGACATCCGGCTCAGGGCCTGGATACTCAGTCCTCTCAGAAGTTGATTTGGACACTTTTTAGATGTCTTACCCTAACTTTATTGATGCTTTTAAAAAAATGCAGTTGTCATTTCTCAACATTCTCCCTCTCCTTGCCCCCCATTCCTTTGTAGAAAAAAAAGAAAAGAAAAAGAATTAAGCAAAACTAGCCTCTAACCTATAGTACCCCACCTCTTTACTGAAGGGAGGAACTGTCCCATTCTCCATTCCTGAGGACCAAGATTGGTCATATCATATAAGCTGAGTTCCTTTGCCTTCCACAGATCTAGAGATGGAGGAGGCCAGCTGTTTTAAACCCTTTTTATGGATGTGGAAACTGAAAGTCAAGAAGAAAAAAGAATTATAAGATCATATTTATAGAGCTGGAAAGGCCCTCAGAAGCCACCTAGTCTAAGCCTCTCATTCTACAGATTGAGGAAACTGAAGAGGCCTAGAGAAATGAAGTAGACACAACTTTCTAGAAGGGGTAAGTGACAAAAGCAGAATTTGAATCCAGCCCTGGGACTACAGAGCCAGTGCTCTTCCCATTGGGCCACACTGTTTTCACTTACATCACGGTTGTATTTGTACATTTTTTTTCCAGGTAGTCTGATTTCTTTTTTCTTTTTACTCTTACCTTCTACCTTAGAAACAATTAATTCCAAGGCAGAAGAGGGGGTAAGGGCTAGACAATGGGGATTAAATGTCTTGCTCAGGGTCACAAAGCTGGGAAGTGTCCGAGGCTGCGTTTGAACCCAGAACCTTTCATCTTTAGGCCTGGCTCTCAATCCACAAACCCACCTAGCTACCCTGGAGTCTGTTTTCTTAAAAGAAACTTTCATTGCATTCCAGGAGGCTGGGAACAGGGCCCATTTGGAATGGGTCACCCTGACCAAAAGCTGATAGATGACCCTGAGCCAAAGCCCTAGAGATATTGTCCAGAAAACATTCTGCCCAGGACACTGGCTCCCGAGGCTCTGGAGAAAGGGGATCAATCAATCAATAAATGAATCAGCAAGTATTTATTGGGCCCCTGACACTGTACAGTCAGTGGAGGCAGAGACAAAAATGAATGCATGCTGTCTTTCTTCGGGGAACATATTTTTTTTTCCTTTTTCTTTAAACCCACACCTTCTGTTTTAGCATCAATTCTAACACAGAAGGGCAAGGGCTGAGCAATTGGAGTTAAGTGACTGGCCCAGGGTCACATAGCTAGGAAGAACTGGAGGTCCTATATGAATCCAAATCTTCCCATCTCCAAGCCTGGCTCTCTATCCACTGTGCTGCCCAGCTGCCTGGAAGCATAGGTTCTAAAAGGGGGAGGACAGGAAGAAAGGCTCAGCTGGGTCAACTGTATGAACAGAGTGACCTTGGGATGCTACTTGTATCCCCGTGGGAAATCCTTACATCATCTGGCTGTTAGTGTTTCCATCTATAAAATGGAGCCTAGGCCAGAGGCATGCTTGAGTCCCTTCCACCTCCAATATTCAATCAATCAATCAACCAACCAATCAGTCCTCACATTTATTATGCATCCACTCTGTGCTGGGCACTGTGCTCTGATGTTCTGTGACGCTTCCCAGCTCAACAGTGCTGGCTCCGTCCAGGACTGGGACTTGGAATCAAGGCCCACAGAGACCTCTTTGGTCTGGGAATGTTCCCCAAGTGGCCCAGGTCTTTGAGGTCTCAGACAGAGAGCCTCCTGCTCACCCTGCCCCCACCAGAGACAAGAGCTGATTTGGGAGGAATAAGGGAAAGAACGTGATGCGGGACGAATCACCGACATCTGGAAAATGAGGAAGATGGCCTCAGGGGCTCCTTGGAGAGAGTAAGTCTCTCCCTGCAAACCCTTCCACCCTCAGTGAATTGGACTAAGGGGAGAAGGGAGAGCCTCTTGGGTGACTGGCTTTGGAAGAAGGAAGGAACAAACTCTTCTCCCCAGGAGCTCAGGGTCTGTCCGAGCTACGGGTGCCTCGGCTCAGCGACAACCATCTCAGCCGGTCAGTCTGCTAGTGTGGGCCCAGAGTCCTTCATCTTGGGGCCCAGAAGGATCAAAGAGTGCCAGAGCTGGAAGGGGCCCTCGGGGAGAGCCGCTTCCTAGTCCTTCCTCCATTCCAGGTCCTTGTTCTTCTGAGCCCTGGGGTCCGGGAGCCTTAGCTCTACTTAGGGGCTGGGGTAGGGGCAGCTCAAGTGTTCCTTGAAGCCTAATAGAAATGTTTTATTGGGTATCATTTAGAGACTATATAACTTAGGGAATTTGTTACCTTGAGAAGCAGTGTAGGACTAAAACATAAATAGATTTGAGAAGCCCTTTAGTCAAAATAATTGTGATTACTGATTTACAATGATAATTGAGGGGCAACTAGGGGGTGCAGGGCATAGAGTGCCAGGCCTGGAGTTCTGGAGAACCTGGGTTCAAATCTGGCCTCAGATTACATTAGCTGTGGAACCCTGGGCAAGTCACTTGACTCTCTTTGCCTCAGTTCCCTTAATTGTCAAATGAGCTAGGAAAGGAAATGGCCAACCATTTGTGAGTTTCCAAATTAATATTCAATATTCTAAGGATTATATCTAATAAGATTTGTTAATAATAACTAACAAAAAAGCTAGAGCAAAAAAGCCACCTTCCTCAGCCTTATAGGCAGGGGAACAAAAGGGAGAGGAAGCACTTATGGCAAACTATATACACAAGGTGGTGGAGAGATCAAAAGGAATTCTGGGAAATACTAAGGAATTCTGGGGTATGTAGTTCAAAGGTACAAAATCTCCACTTATACACATTCTAGTATCTTTGCCAAGAAAACCCCTGAATGGGGTTGCAACTGAAAAATTACTGAATAACATCAAATGATAATTGGTCGATAATTACATGATTATTGATAATCAATACAGGATTAAGATAAAATAATAATGACCTGTAATGGGTCATTAAATTAAACTTTGGGGCAGGATAAGCCCCAAATTGTGAGGATGAACTAGAGAAAGGACAGACTTAAGGCCTCACAGGATCTTGGGTCTAGAGTTAGGAGAAACCACAGGGACCATCTGGTCCAAGCCATTTTACGAAGGAGGAAACTGAGGCCCTAGAAAGATAAATGACTTGCCCAAGGCCACCTAGGTGGTAAATGACCAAGCTTGGCCTGAAACTCAGACCTGTAGACTACAAATCTTCTCTTAATCCCCTTCAGAGCTATTTGTCATATATAGGAATGAAGGTGTGAGCCAGGATGTGGCTTCTGACAGTTTTTTAAAAGTCCTGCATTGGGAAGGCAGCTGGAACCCTCCAGTTCCCAGGCTACCTCCATCAGCTGCCCAAATGCCACAGGATTCCAGGCCTGAGTTGGCTTATCCCTGTGGCCCCCCCTTCTCCTCCAATCCTTGCAAAAAAAGAAAAAATAAAGAAAGAAACATCAACACGCACATACCCAGCTGAGGTCATGCTAACTCTGGTGTACCAGGGCCAGCCTATCATTGGGGGAGACCACAGGCGCGAGAAGCATGAAAGGGCTGGCGAGAGAGACAAATGAATGCGTCAGGAGCCTGCCTCCCTCGGGCAGAGGTGCCAGAGTCCTCGAGCAACGTGGCTGCCGGCTCTGGGTGGGGGAAGCAGGGACCGCCAAGAGCCATCTAGCTAGGCTTCCTGAGGCGGGCAGAAGGGAGAGGACAAATCTCAGACCCAGCCCTGCCCAAAGTCAGCTCCCACTGTCTCCCCAGGACCTTTCTGGGCTTCCTCTGTTTTCCCCTATGCTAGGTGGCCTCGAGGGCTGTCTGGCCATCTTGCCCCTTTGCCTTCCTTCTATTCCAGCCCCCTCCTCCCCACTTCAATGCACACCCAGTGCGGGAGCCCCCTGGAACTCCATTCCAAACAACGCAGGCCTCTGGCCCCTCTCCCTTCCCCCCTTCCCCTCTGCTCTCCTCCTCCCTCCCACCTCAACAGAACTTTGAAGTCCGCGAGTTCCACATATGGAAGGGGTTTAGCTGGGCTCTGAATGCAGCCTTTATTAAATCCAGGTTAGCCCCCATCAGCACCGCCTACCTGCTCCCCACAGCACTCTGCATTCCTCAGCTAAGCCTGCCTTCCCCATCCCCGTCTGTTTTTTAACCCTTCTTTCTGCCCGGCGTGGAGGCAGCCCACTTTTCTGAGCCTTCCTCCTTCCCCTGTCCTAGTAAACTAATGAGACAGAAAAAGAGAGAAACGATTCAGGCTACGCCACAACGGCGACTTTCAGAGCTCCTGGCATCGTAGGGGTGGGGGCCTGGGCCTGCTTTGGGGGGTCTTTGAAAGACCTGCAAACCCCTGCATGACCCTTGAGCCACCCTGCATCTTCTGAGTAAGGCCACTGACCACTGCTGACTGCCACCAAGCTGTCCTCCAGACAGCTCTGAGGCGCTGCTACATGGCCAAGTGCCCTTCTTGCTACCTGGGAACCAGTCTAACGACCAAAGTTCAACGCCAGGAGACAGTGTGGCCTAGAGAGCGCTGGACCTGCTGGGTTCAAATGCAGGGCCAGACGCTCACTAGCCCTGTGAGCCTGGGCAGGTGACTGCTCCTTTCTGCCTCTGTTTCTTCCTCTGTAAAACGCTGGGGTCAGCCTTCTGGCGTCCCTGCCAGCTCTAAATCCATGATCCTATCATTATGTCCGAAGGCGAGAGTAGAGAGGATGCATGAAGGGACAGCAGGACCCGGCATCTCAGAGGAAAACGTGCGAGGCATTTCCTATGTCCAGGAAGCACACACATACTTGCGCTATTCCCTGAGGAAATGCCTGGGAGCTGGCCTGGCCTGACCTTCCCCTGGCTCAGCTGCTTCTCCGAAGGTCAGGAGACAGCCCTGGAGGTCAAAGCCAAGGGAAGGGGTCAGCTGGGGTCCCGACATGGAAACTTTAAGTTAGGTTTAAAGACAAGACCGAATTCTTTGGAAGGCTATTAAGGGAGGGCTCAGTGCCTAGTTGGCTACAAGGACCCTTTCCATCCTCGCACTTGGAAAGAGTTAGAGAAAGCCTCCCAACAGTCAGCTCCACCCTGCCCGGCTCCCCACAACTGGCCAGAAAAGGAGGGTAGGCACGGCTGCCCTAACACCCCAGATCCCTCGCCATTGCACATCAGCCCCCCGTACAGCTAATGCTTTCTCTGGAAGCTGCTTCCCCATCTGTTCTGCCCTGGAATGAGCCATCCGTTGGCCCCAGCACCCAGGCATCGCACCATCATCAGAGGCCACTGAGTGCCCATCTTCACACCCCTGATGCTGCAAGGACCAGACTCTACAGATCGTCAGCCTCATCCAACAACAGGGCCGTTTGCTAAATGCCCGCTCTTTGCCAAGTGCTAGAGATAGAAATGCAAAAGAAAATGACAGTCCCTGCCCTCAGAAGAGCTTACAGTCTATCAGGGAGTTTCAACATGGCCCTAGATAAGTCAATATAGGATAGGTTCCAAGTAAGTTAATAAAGCCTTTCCGGAACGAGAGATGAAGAGATATGAGGGTACAGATCACTATGGGAGGGAGCAGAAAGGAAGAAGGGAAGAGAGTCCAGGACCGAGCCTCTGGGGACTCCCATGGTTAATGCTGAGGACCTGAAAAGGTGAAAGACAGACCAGCAGCCAGGGCATTCTGAGGTCTCACCTTCTAGGTGACAATAGAAGCTCGGGTTTATTAAGCCCCTTAAGGGTCCCAAAGCCAGTGCACATACGTGTTTGCCTGTTGTCTCTCCCATTAGATGGTAAAGACCTTGAGGAACTGTCTTTACCTCTGTGTATTGTCAATGCTTAGTACAGGAACTGGTGGTACGTAGGCACTTCATAAATGCTTACTGACTAGATGAACAAATGAAGGACCTCCTCTGATCCTGAAACAACCCTGTGAGGTAAGGGCCACAGCAGGATTGCTATTCCCATTTTACAAGTAAGAATACTGAGGGGAATGGCTTGTCCAAGGTCACAAAGCTAGTGTTTGAGGCAGGACTTGAAAGCAGATCTTTCCGACTTCAAATTCAAGTCCTTTGACTAAGCCACCCATCAAAGTTCTGTTCTAGTATCTGTCCCCTACAGTGCTGATGCATTTCTAGAAATCGAGTCTCTCTCTCCTCCAAATCCAATCTACTGCCATCTCCCCTCACTGTGGTGTTGGCTGGGGATCATACAATGGGCACTCACTGAATACTTGTTAACTCAGGCTGGACTTGGGCACAGAAATTAGAGAAAACTTTTATCCATGTTCAGAGTTTGGGCTATGGTCAGTGGTGGTAGGGCTGTGGAGATTATCTGTTCAACCTCTTCATTTTATAAAAGGGGAAACTAAGGAAGACCTTGAAATGTGAAATGACTTGCCCAGTGTCACACAGTGAATTAATCAGTCAATCAACAAGCATTTATTAGACCCTTAAACCCTGTGCTGAGCTGGAGATACAATGGCCATGGCACCCCTGTTCCTACGACATAGCAGGGAATTAATAAATGCTTGCTGATGGACTGAGTTGGTTTGAACCATTGAGCTTGCTGAGGCCTGGCACCACAGCTAGGCTATTTGTCTAGAGATAGTTCTTGAAGTAGGAAGCCGCAGGCCCCGGGTTGTGTGACCTCACACTGGCTGAGAGGAAAAAAGGGAAGAGAATGAGGATTGTCTGGAGACAGATACCCTTCCTGCCCCCCCATCTGCTAGGGGATTGAGGGGTACCTGTTCCCCTAGGTACCACACAGCTAAACGGCAAAGCTGATAAAGCCAGGGCTTCTGTGGTATTTGGTCAGAGAGAGGAACAGCTTTGTTTTTCAAACCAGAGACACAGATCTGTTTCCTCCTTCTGGCCCACACTGTAGGGTCCCTCCTTTCACAACATACCACAGCAGTGCCCATGGCAGCTTCCTTGCTGGATAAGACCATCCCTTTCCCAAATATTCTGCTGGATAAGCTCACTCCAGTTAATTCTGCTGCTCTCGTGTCTGATGCCTCCCTCAGATTCTTAATCCTCTGTCTCGGTCAACAAATCCAGCACTTTCAGGATCCTCGACATATATGAAGGTGTTGCTGGAATCCCTGTCCCACCCCAAAGGCAGATAATGAAGAAGAACCATTTATATAGCACTTCAAGGATTGCAAAGGGCTTTAAATATAGTATCTTTATAGTCACATACTAATTGAGAAGTGGGTACTATTAGTATCCTCATTTGACAGATGAGGAAACTGAGGCAAACAGTGGTTAAGTGGCTTATCCAAGGTTACATTGGTAGTAAGAATCTGAAGCAGGCATCAAACTTGGGTTTTCCTCGCTCCAAGTCCAGCATTCCCTCCATGAAAGCACTAGGCTCCCTCTAGCAGGTATCAAAAAACAAATAGTCTGCCAATGGGTACAGAGAAAGGAAAGAGCTGGGCCATCTGCTCACCTCTGAGCCTACCCCCAAAGATAAGCAGGGGAGAGGAAGAATCGAGCAGGCCTGTGGGGAGCCAAAGTGTTGGAATGGGCAGAAGCATGAGGTTTGGGCCCAAGGGAAGAGGCAGGGATTTGTTTAGCTTCAGTCCAGTCCCAGATGCCATGGGAGTGCTGAAAAATCACTTAGTCTTGGCTCAGTTTCCTTCTCTGTAGAGTTCACCCTTCTGACCTTATAGGTTCGAATGAGATAATATCTGAGAAGGACTTTTATAGCATGAGGAAGTACAATTCCTATTTACAATCATATCAGAGATTTAATATTGGAAAGGACCAAAGAGATTATCTAGCTTAACTACCATTATTTTTCTGATGAGAAAAGCTGAAGGCCAGTTTGTGATTTGTTGAAAAAAAAAAAAATATCAGAGGCAGGACTTCAACACGATTTCTCTGACTTTCAAGTGTCCTCTCTAGTATCTACCATTTCAAGGCCAACACCCTTGTTATACCAGTCAGTCCTCATCTCTTCCTGACCTGAGAGGGCAACCCAACAAAGGAGAAACAGGCAGAGAAAGAGGGATTTGGCCTCATTCCTCCCAGCTGGAAGCAATTGCTCCCTTCCCTCCAATACTCTTGGTCCAGGTCTCTGACCAGCCTTATCGCACCTTGGTGTGCCAAGTCTGGAGTCAGGAAGACTCATCTTCCCGAGTCCAGATCTGGCCTCAGATACTTCTTAGCTGGGTGACCCTGGGCAAATTACTTAACCCTGTTTGCCTTTGTTTCATCATCTGTCAAATGAGCTGGAGAAGGAAACGGAAAATCACTCCAGTATCCTGGCCAAGAAAACCTTAAATGGGGTCACTTGAAGGATCAGACGTGACCGAACAACAATTTAATGTGTATACTGCAAGTCGTCCTTAGCAGACTATAAGTCCTTGAGGGCAGGGCAGGGACTATGCCATTTATACTGTTTATATCCAAGCTCAACTGGTGCTTAATAAATGTCTGTTGAACTGAGCTCAAGTGGCTAATTAGGACAGGTGAATGGCTTTTCCATGGCTGGCCATGTCTTTTCAACCCTATCAGAAACTGCAAGGAAGGAAGAGAAACCTAGCAAAAAGGTGGCCCGGGACAATGACACGACTAGGAGAGGTCCCTACAAGGTCAGACTCTGAGATCTATTCCTAGGTCCTGAAGCAACAAACTGGTTGGGAATCCCTGTTTTGTCTTGTAAAGGCTTAAAGAAGCCCTTTCTGAAAGAAAAGGAATTGTTGGCCAAAAAGAAACGAGAACCTCCTTTCCTAGAAGGTTTTGAAAAAGGCCATCTCTGCCGCCATGCAGTAGAGGAGAGGAGAGCCTCTCCAAGGAAAGAAGCATGAATGGGCTTCCTCTGGGACTCTCAGCCATCCTAAGACAGAGGCAAACACAAGAAATTCTTAAAGTCATGGGGTCACAGATTGCTGGAGGGGACCTCAGATGTCCTCAAGACCAACCCCCTCATTTCATGAATGAAAAATATAAAGCCAAGAAAGAAGAAGTAATTTTGCTAACGTCACATAGGCATTAAGTGGCAGAGAGGGGATTCACACCCAAGACCTTGGACTGTACATACAGTGCCCTTTGCAGATGTACGGAATCTCTGAGAGTTGGAAGGGACCTTCAACATCACCCAGCGTCAACCCATTGGAAGCATGAATCGCCTCTACGTGTCCCTGACAAATGGTGAAGGAGCCTCTGCTTGCCAGTGGCAGGGAATTTGAGCTCATTTCCACTTTGGGATGGCTCTGATCTTCAGAAAGCCTTACTCAGATGGAGCTCAAATGTGCCTGGTTGGTCCTGGGCTGGTCTTCTGGAGTTAAGCAGAGTCCCTGCAATCCTGTTTTTAAACTCTTACCTTCTTTCTTAGACTCATTACCATGTCAGTCCTAAGGCAGAAGAGAGGTAAGGGGCTAGGCAATTGGAGTTAAGTGACTTATCCAGGATCACACAGTTAGGAAGAGTCTGCTGCCAAATTTGAACCCAGGACCACCAAACTCCAAGCCTGGCTTTCTTTCTACTGTGCTACCTAGCCACCCCCACATGGAAGATTCTTTTTTTTTTTCCTTAAAATTTTTTTTTAATTTTAGTAACAAATCTCCACATGAATTTTTCAGTTATATAATCCAGATTGTCTCCCTCCCAGAGCTGGCAAGCAATTCAATCTGGGTATTATCACACAAAACATCATTTTTGTAAGTGAATAATCATATAAAACCCAAACCCTAAAATGTATACCCAAATAAACAAGTGAAAAATCATATCACATGGCAGCCTGGAAAGGTTTATCTTGATTTTTGCTGCTGAAGAGCTATGTGTGTGGAAGGGTGGCCATCATCTCTGAAAGCCTCAGTTTCCTCATCTGTAAAATGAGAACTGTCAGACCTACCTCATGTACATTGCGTTAGCTTGGTGGTGCCATAGTACACAGAGCACCAGGCCTGGATTCAGGAAAACCCAAGTTCAAATGCAGCTTCAGACCCTTACCCTGGGCAAGTCACTCAACCGTTATTTGCCACAGTTTCCTCATCTGTAAAATGGGACACCATCGATAATAAATAAGCTTGGCACAGTACTTGGCACATAGTAGGTGCTCTATAAATTGTTATAGAGAGAGAGGAAAAAAAGTGGGACATTTGAGGGAATAGAAATAAACTAGTAAGGATGAGGCACTGGCAAACAGTGGAACATCTGTGGAATTTGGTGGCAAATGACATGGTTTTGAAGCCATTTACTACCTGAGTGACTTCAGATAAACGACTTAACCTTTCAGTGTTCTCGGACACTTTCCTCAGGGAGGGAGGCAGACTAGGTGACTCTAACGGTCCTTTTTGGGTCTAAATCTATGCTTCCTGGGGCAGACTTTTTCACCTGGATAGGCTAAGGTGATGCCCCTGGAGGGCTCAGACAAATTAGTCAACAATTAGGAATGAATAGTTCATTGGCTTTAATAGTTGAGTTTGTTCATCTCTAAAAAGGGAGGGGGGGAAGATAAGAAGCACACCAACCACCCCGAAGGGCTCTGGGAGAAGTGCTTTGTACATCCTGAAGTACTATGGACGTCGGTTATTGCTGACGACGTCCATCTGGGACAGGCACTGTTATTCAGACAAGAACTGGACTTGGAATTGAAGAGGAGGACAGGCAGGGCTGGGGGACACTCAGTGCCACTGGAGGAAGGACTTACATCCAAGAGATAAGGAATTCATCAAAACAGGATTATTTTAGCCCTGGATTGGAGCTATGATTTCATCAGTGTAGGCAATTCCCAAGTGAGGAAACTCCACTGATGCAATTCAGGACCTGTTCTCCAATTGAAAGTATCAGAGCTGCCTGTGGACACCAAGAGGAGGATTTGCCTAGGGTCACACCACCATAGCTCCATTTGCCATTCCAAAAAAGAAATGAATTTACTGGCCCCAGAGGGCAGAACCAAGGCCAGTGGGTGAAAAAAAAACACACAACATAATGCATATTTTGGCTCACTTCTGACAATGAGAGCTATCTAAAAGTGGAAATGAGTTGAGTAAGTAATGGGCACCTAGGTGGCTGAGAGGACAAAGTTTGGGCCTAGGGTCAGGAAGACCCCACTTGCAATCTGACCACAAAAATTTACTAGCTGTGTGGCTCTGAGAAAGTCGCTTCACCTCTGTTTGCTTCAGTTTCCTTATCTATAAAATAGGGACCATAATGGCACCTGCCTCCCAAGGTTGTTGTGATAATTCTAACAGGCTTAATAGTACCTGGCACACAGTAGGTGCTATATAAATGTGAGTTATTCTGTTCTATATTCTATTCCTTCTATATACGACAAAGACTGTGCTAAGCTCTCAAAAGTATCATTATTCTATGAAATCCATAGCCAAATTATAAAAAATTTTGGAAAGCCATATCTATGGAGTCAAAGGCTTATAATCTACATAGATGATGCAATAGAATCTGAGATAGATTTTTTAACCATGATTGATCACATTTTGTTGTTATGCTATCTTTTAATACTTATTGAGTAGAAAGCTAAACAAACTTCAAAGTACATGTGCCCTTTAGACCGAACACTTCAACCTTCCCCTCTCAGAACTAGAGAAATCCAAAAAAATAAAAAAATAAAAAAAAAAGAATCAAGGGGATGAATAGAATCCTAGACAAGCCAGAAATGAGATAGGTTTTTTAAAAAAGTTTTGACACCTTTTGTTTTCATATCACCTTCATTTCCCAATAGACACCTCTTTCTTTTATAACAAAGAAAAGGGGAAAAAAATCAGCAAAACTCATCAAAACATCTGACATTAAAGGAGGGAGATGCATTCAGTCAATTTTCTTTTCTTTAAAAAACAACCTTACTTTCTGTCTTAGTATCAATTCTAAGACAATAGAGAGGCAAGGGCTAGGCAATTAGGATTAAGTGACTTGCCCAGGGATGCACAGCTAGGAAGCATCTAAGGCCAGATTTGAACCCAGCACTCCCCAACTCAAGGCCAGGCACCCTATCTACTGTGCCAACTAGCTGTCCTTGAGCTTTCAAATAAAATGTCAGAAAATAGGAGGGGCTAGTGCTGGAACATGAACTGTTCCGTGGTATTATTAGTTCTTCCCAAAGGTTCCCTCAGTGACTCTTCTTAAACCATGAATCACCCCCAAGAAGGACCAGCAGCTATTTTACAATCTGCCCCGCTAGAAGGACCCATCGGGTTGAGCTCAGTCTGACACACTTAAAGAGATGCCAAAGGGGCATTTGTTCACTTTCTCCACCCCCAAGAGTAAGAGGATGAATCCTTCTGGTCAGAGGGAATTCCCAGACTCAAACGGTCACCCTCTGGACTAAAGAGATGAAGCTATAGTGAGCAACCTCCAACTCAGCCTAATCAGCCTCCAGACAATTTCCCACCCATGTCTCTGTCTGTGTTTCACTCACTCCTTCCCCCACTTTATGCTAATTCTACACAAAGGGCACCTTTAGGAGAGAGCCTAACTTCCTGCCAGAGGCTAGAAACTCTCAAGCTCAGCCTGTCTTGGGAGTGCAAGCATCTTACTAAGTATCCTTGTGATGGTGACAGTTAGGAGGTTCCTACAGAATCATCCTATAGTCCTCCCTTTGCCTCAGGGAGTCTGTGGGTAGATTTCAGGGGGGTCCATGAACTTGAACGAGAAGGAGAAGACAATACATCTTTATTTCAACATGACTGGCTTCCTCTGTAATCTTCTATATTTTATTTTATGCATCTAAAAACATTATTCTGAGAAAGAGATGATCCATGGGCTTCATTAGACTATCTGTCAAAGAGGTCCAGGTCACAGAAAAGCTTAGAAACTTCTACACCGTTTTTCTTTTAAACCCTTATCTTCTGTACAAGTATCATTACGAGTTTTGGTTCCGAGGAAGAAAAGTCATGGCTAGGCAACGTGGGAGTCAAGTGATTTGTCCAGGATCACAACAGATAAGAAGTATCTAAGACCAGATTTGAACCTCAAACTTACAACTCCAGGTCTGCCTCTCTATCCACTGTGCTACCTAGCTGCCCCAAACTTCTAATCTAAAATAAGTTTCAGTGAGGGTGTCAACAAGAATTTGCTGGCACTCCTACATGCCAGGAACTGTGCTAAGTGCTTTTTACAAATGTGCTTTCAATCCTACGAGATAGCTGCTGTTATGATCCCCATTATAGTTGAGAAAATTGAGGCAGGCAGCAATTTAGTGACTTGCCCAAGGTCACATTAACTAGTTAAGTATCTGAGGCTGTATTTGAACTCAGGTCTTCCTAACTCCAGGTCCTGGGCTCTGGTGTCAACCAGCTGCCCTTTGAAAGGTGACTGAAGATACAAAGACAGAGGTGAAATAATCCTGAACTTATATTCATCTGGAATTGTAAAAGAAGTGGGGAAGGTCCCCGGCATGGGTATAAAGAATGAGTTCTTTGTCTCTTCACATTTATCTGCCAGCTATAAATGACTATGAACGAGTTCAAAGACAAAAAGACAAAACACACAAGAAAAAAAGCCAAAAAAACAACAGGAAATGAAAATGGAAAAAAGTCAGTATTAAATGCTAGTCCCTACAATTCCCCCATATTTGCCAGAGAAAGAAACCTGCAGTTCAGGGTCACTGCTGGGCTTAGGGCCATATTGCAGGCATCTCCCCAGGGTAGGGGGAGCCTGGCCTTTGACTCTTAGAGAGGAAGAGCAGAGGATCACACAGTAGGGGCTGGAAGGGATCTCAGAGGCCATCTAGACCATTTGCCCTCATTTTGCAGATGAGAAAACCGAGGTTCTAGGAAGTCGATTTGCTCTGTATCATACTCAACAGAGGCAGAATCTGAATGCAGGTTCTTTGAATCCAGAGCCAGAATTTTTCCCACTGAGCTACACTGCTTCCCTATGAGACTCTTCATGAAGGGCTGAAGCTGAATTCCTTAAATTCGATTCTCTGGTCAGAGCATTAGAGTTGGATGCAGCTATTTTAAACATTTGGATTCAATATTATGATGTTCTCTTCTGTGCTGAGATTTCATCCGCAGCAAGGGGTCTCCTGATGACTCATTCCTGGCTTCCTGAAGTCTTTTATGAAAGGGAATTGGAGGGGCCAAACTAGGTGGCTCAGTGCATAGAAAGCCTGGAGATGGGAGGTCCTGGGTTCAAATTTGGTCTCAGATACTTCCTAGCTGTGTGCTCCTGGGCAACTCACAACCCCCCCCCCCCCCCCATTGCCCAGCCCTTTAACGCTCTTCTCCTTTGGAACCAGTACATAGTATTGATTCCAAGATGGAAGGTAAGGGTTAAGGAAAAAAAGGGAATAGAAAGGCCCTACGTATTTCTGGCAAATCAGATGCCACCGAATCCTTGGGGCAAAGATCATGAAGCAAATGGTCTTTCCCCCAGTGAGAGGCCGGTGTTGGGAACGGTTAAGAGTTAATCACTGAGCAAGCTCCCCTGATAAAACTCCTGCTTAATCCCTGCCAGCCCTGAGGAAAATAGGTTAATGCAGCGGGTGGCAGGCTGGGAAAAGAGAGGTGGGCAGCAGCCTGGCATGAAAGCCTGCCCGCTCACAGGCAGGAAGGCAGAGAAGCAGGCGAGCAAACCCCACTTGGTTACCACGCAAACACTTGCATCTGTAATACTGACCCACTTTGTCATACAGAACATGCCAGGGGACTGAGTCAGCCTCTGAATCATGGATGCCAACCACTGCTGCTGCTGCTGGGAGAGCCACCGTGAGAGCAGCCCGCTGGAGTGACCCCACGGAGCTGCCTCGGGGAGCCAGTCTTACCTGCCTATAGACCTGCTCCTCTTGGGGGCAGCTCCATGGGAAAAGGCAGGCAGGGTGGAACCGGGGAAAGCGAGCACCGGAGAGGCGATCTAGCCTTGCCACCTACGACCTGGGCGGCCTGGGCTGGGCTCTGCAGTCAAACGAGGTGGATTAGAATGCCGCCTCTGACACTTACTACCTGGGGGACCTCCACCTTTCTGGGTCTCAGTCTCCTCATGAATCAGATGAGAGGAGTTAGACAAATGGCTTCTGAGGTCCTTCTGAGCTTCAGCTTCCTCCTCAGTGGAAAGGGTTGACCTCGATGATCTCGAAGTCATTACTGGTTTTAAGATTATTAATTATGTTCTGAGAGTGAATAGAAAAAGAATTCCTTTCAGGGCTTCTGTAGGATCCTAGATCTAAAGTGAAAGGAACCTCAGAGGCCATTTATTCAGTTTCTTCCTTTTACAGATAAGGAAACTGAGGCTCAGGGAGATTTAATGGCTTGTCTGAAGTCAAACGGGTCCTAAAAGAGATTTGAGCTCCAGCCTTCTTAACTCCAAAACCACCTGATCAGAGATCTTGAGTTAGAAGAAATATCAGAGCCCCCTTAAATCCCATCTTCTCATTTTATTCATGAGGACTCTGATGCCCAGATAGGCTAAGCCTTTTGTCTGAAGCCACACAGGGAATAAGCAGTGGAGGTAGGAATGAATCCAAGTCCCTAGACCCCAGAGCCAGGGTTCTCTTCATTGTGCCACAGCTGCCTTATTTTGGTGATCCTCTAAGCCATGGGGAAGGAAGTCTAGGAGAGCAGAGCTGGGAAATGAATGGAAAATTTGGGGTTGAAAGGAGAAAAGGCCCCTGCAGTATTGGCAAGGCCCTCAGTTCAGCCCAGGACACCTTGCTCAGGTGTAAGGTAAGCCGAAAGAGATTCTATTTTGGTAGCCTCTGTTCAGTAAACCTCTAAAGTTGAGTCATCATCATGGGAGAACATGGCTGGGGAGATGGCTCAAGGCCAGGCTGCCTGAGAACTTGGGGCTGCTGCGCCAGTGGAGGACAGAGTGGAAGCAGGGCAGGAGGGTGAGGGGGAGACAGAGGGAGGAAGAGGGGATGCGGCACCAGCCCTCTTGCCGCAGACAGCTGCCTCAGCAGCCAGGGGGATATCGGAGCTCGGTCAGTCTGGTCCCCAGAGAGGCTGAAGGTGAGACAGGGGCCAGGGCATGGCAGCTCATGTTGCACATCCTGCCCAGCACTTCCCAGGGTTGATGTCACCTTTCCTAGGGCACATTTGTCCCCTAAAATCAATGTTCCAGAGTCCAGGTCCCTCTTCATCTTTAAGCAAATCACTGATCTTCTCTGGGCCTCAACTTCCCCAGCTGGGCAGGTGGGACTAAGTCCAGAGCTTTCTTGGCCTAGAGCCCATAGACCACTGGGAGACCCAGGGATAAAATTCGGGGGGGGGGTTCATGGGTTTGGATGGAGAAAAAAATTAGATTCACTAACTGGAACTTAGCATTTCCTTGAATTATTAAAAAGAAATTAGTTCTGAGAAGGGGGTCTACAGGCATCACTAGACTGCTACCAAAGGGGTCCAGGATACTAAGGAAAGGGGCTAGATGACCCTTGTGGCTGGTACCAAAGCCTAAAATCCTGCTCCCCAACTCTACCCCTGTAGGTGCCAAGAAGCTGGGAGAGAAAGCACTGCAGTAGACCCAGAGGTCTCAGCAGGCAGCATTCAGGGATGACAAAAACTCTCCCTTCTCCCAGACCAAACGAGGGGAACTAGAGCTCTGCAGACAGGATTTTTCCATCTATTAATTAATGAGCATTTATTAAGTAACTACTGTGTGCCAAACACTGTGCTAGCTTGAGGAGCCTGCGCTCTACACGGGGAAGGGCACTGAGAAGATGGGTCTGGACCTGAGATTTTAAGGAATATGGAACTTGCAGGGGAGGAAACTTCCTCTGCCCAGGGAGGCCAGCACCTTTGCTGCCAAGTACCCCGAGAGCAGAGCAGTTAAACCACCTGCCCAGAAACGCACAGCCAGTGGGTGTCTCCAACAGACTTGCCACAGACTTTGAGGGCAGCTCTCTCCCCGTGAAGCCAGGCTGCCTTTTCTGCATGTATAGAGTCACCAGCTTGGGGGGCCCAGAGACAGCCTCCTGGATCCAAACCCAGCTCTCTGTCCTCTACAGCACCCTCCGACACCCAGTCCACTCCCCTGCTTGGCTGGCACGACAGAGAAGGAAAGAGGCTGCCTCCTCCAGCTCCCAGATTCCCACTCTGTTAGAAGCAAGAAGGGGATGTAGTCTCGGCCACTCGTTTTTGTAGACCCAGAGAGGCACTTGCTGTATGGCTCACAGCTAATCCCAAAAGCCAGTGCCCCCCCCCAGCCCCCTACCACTGCCAGCCCAGCTTTTGTTACACAAATCTTGCCTGTGACTCTGGAGCACAGAGGAGGACGCTCTATGTCCCTGATGTGAGTTGGGAACCACTCATTCATCCGGCCAGCCCACCCTGACTCTCCTCCCCCGAGTCCAGTCCAGTTTCCCATGCCTGACTGAGAAGTCCCCTTTCTTGCCAGGGCTACTACTCACGCCCCAGGGGGGCCATTCCAAGGAAAGTGTAATAGACACTGCCTCAGTTTACTACGGGAGACTCGGTCATCTCCAAACAGGGTAATAGGAGAGCCAAAAAGCTTGCCTCTCCCCCAGCAGAGCCCAGCAGCCTTTCCTCTCCAGACCCTCACCCTCCTCAGCTCCTCCTGGTCACTGGGAGAAGCTGGGGGCCTGCCCCAAAAGAAGCCACTCGCTGCCTGTGTGCCCGGTTCTCTCGCCCAGACAGACACAGGAGCTGGGCACAAAGGGGTCCTTTCCCAAGAAGATAAAACTTGCCCTCGTCTTCCCAAGAAACGGCCAGATGCAAAGAAAACCACGGCGGGGGCAGGGGTGGGGGGTATTGCTAACAAACATTAGGCATCACGTTAACACAATTAGGTACAGCCCCTCCTTCTCCTTGAGCCCATCCAAACATTAGTCCTAGGGAGTCACCATATTGGCACTCCTGGCATAGGAGAGCCCCTCGCCAGGGTCTGCAGGTATTAAAGCTGCCCAGCCAGGAGGCACCAGGTAAGATGAGCCTGTGGGCTTTTTTTTGGGGGGGGGGGAATCCTCCTACCTGAGAAAGCATAACACCTGCTAAAACAGCTAGGGGCAAGAGTGGGAGGCCCCCCTAAAAAGTTACCCCCACTTTTCTTTTCATCCTTTTGCCAGTGTCCAGGACCACCCTGCCCCCCAAGAAACAGGGACAGACAGACAGATGGCACCTTTTGGCGGAGCAGTTTGCTGCGTACCCGGCCCCAGAGGCGGGCTCCAGTGTTGGGGGGCCGCTTGCTTCCCGGCTCCTCAATCCGTTCCAGGCAGCAGCCCTCCAGTGGTTCACATACAGAGTTCAGGTTGCAGTCTGGCTGGGCTAGAATGTCCGTCATTCTGGTGGTCCACCCCACCTCCCTGGCCAGGGCCCTTTGCTGCCCGACTTGGGGCAAAGGAAAAAAAATTCCACAATCACTGCCTGGAAGACCCCCAAAACTGGATTGTGGAGAGGGAAAAGGAGTGAGCCTCCTGCCCGGAGGGAAATCCCAGGGGTGAGGATGTCTTGGGGGGCGCCAGAGCAGACGATAGAGCTGTGTGCGTCGGAGATCTCTGCCCCAGCTAGGGAGCCTGCTCTGGAAAAATGTTACTGGAGCTTGGGAGAACCCCCCATCCTGCCAGAGTCCTCTCCTCTGCCTGCTTTCCCTCCCTCCTGCCCGTCCTAGGAAGTGCAGCCAGAGGCTCCGGCTGGGAGGAAGAGCAGGATGGGCAATCGCGCAAGGGCTGGCTCTCCGCTCGCCTCTTCTCTCCCCTCCCCGGGTGTTAGACACGTCCTTGGCTTCCAGGATACACAGTGCGTGCAGTGAGCTGGCGAGAGGCAGGCGGGCGGGTAGCCGAGCTCAGGGAGAACGTCAGAGCCGCGAGCTCCCCCCACCCCCGGACCGCCTTCTCCACACCCCCCCTCCACTGAGCACCCCAGGAAGCCACTGAGAGGAGGGGCCCGTCGGCCCTTCTGCCCGCCTCCTCCGGTCCCCTCCTGCCTTTAACTCTTTACAGATCGCTGGCCTCCCTCTCTCCACGGCTCTCCTAAACAAAGTTTGACAAGCCGACACAATCCAACAATCCAGCCTCTCGCTCTCCTCTGCTCAGCACTTAACTCCTTCAGCACCGAGGCCCAGCGGGGGACTTCAGAACCTTCAGGAAGGAGCCCTGTTCCCTTGGAGGGCTTCCCGGAGGCCCAACAGAGTGCGCAAAGGCTCTGGGCTAAGTGTCCGGGGATCCCTCGCCTTTTGGCGTCCTGGAGCCCCTCCACTGGCCGTCTGGTGAAACCTAAGCATGCCCTTCTCATGGGGTTCAATGACTACGACAGAAACCAATCATGGTGGGAAAGAGTCATCCAGAGACTCGCTGACACCCCTTGGCTGGGGGCGCTGGCGTTTGTCTGGAAGGTCTGTGGACCTCACATAAAGAACCCGACCTAGAGACCCCAGCTGTATGTTCCGAGGGCAGCAGAGTGGCTGCTCCCCAAAGCCGAGCAGGCAGAGTGGCTGCTCCCCAAAGCCGGGCGGCACAGTGGCTGCTCCTCAAAGCCGGGCGGCACAGTGGCTGTTCCCCAAAGCCGGGCAGTAGAGGCCCCAGAGAACAAGGACGCAAGCACGGCTAGGAAGGATGCTCCTGGACCCCCAAAGCCTTCTCTCTTGTTCATTCACCAGGCGCTAATCATTGATTAAATATCTCTTAGGGGCCAGGCACCGAACATGGTACCAGGGACACACGGGCATCAAGGAAACCTCCAGGTGGTTCTGTGCCACGGCCAGGGAGGTCAGCCCCAGAACAGGAAAGAGCCGAGGGAACCCCGACGTTAGGGGATCACACCTAGCATGGCCCCAATGCATATGATTTCCGCCCCCCTCCCAGACACATGCCTTTTTAATTGCTGTCACGTGTGCTCCTTGCAAACGGCCATGAGCACGTGTGTAGACCTATCAGCCAGGGGCTGATAGAAACAAAGCTCCCCTTGTGCCTCCTGTGATGTTTATTTAGGGCATTCTCTGCCAAATGGGAAGCAAATGCAGAGATGTGAAGATGAGCTCTGTGTGCGGCAATCTCTCCCGGCTCAGCTTTCCCGGCCTGCCCCCCTTTCTGCTCTCCTCCCTCCCCAACCCTCAATGGGGATCTGGGTCTGACTGCTGCAGACACTCTCTGGGGATATGGGCACAATGGAAGCAACAACACCTGCCATCTGTGCCCAGCGCCCTGCTGGCACCACCCCTCTTCCCTGGGGGAAATGCTCCTTGAATGTCGGTCTCCAACTAAGCCAGAGTTAGGGGCTGGGGGCTGGGGGTCCTTTCCTGGCCAGACCAGACTACCCACTGCCCCCAACCAATCAAGTATTACCTACTGGATGCAATGCTACAGAGAAAGAAAGGGAATTTAAGTTCCTCGAGGGCAGGAGCTCCAGTGTTTTTGTTTCTGCACAATGACTGTTGCATTGAATGACTAACAAGTGAGGGAAGCCAGGTACACACATATAAAAAAAAAAATTAAGTAACGATTAAAGAGTTAAGTAATAATATAGAATAATAGCCAAGGCAAGTATGTAATTAATCGGCAAATGAATGGTACAAGAAGTTCTGCCACTGTAAAATGAGGGGGTTGGACTAGCTGATCTAGGAAGCCCCTGAGAGCTCTGACTCTCCATAATTCTGCGACAATAGATGTTCTGAATTTTAAGAGGAACGAGAGACTGTGGGCCGCCCAGGAGATGTGTGCTCAAAGGAACTCCAAAGGGGAAGTCACTCCATCTCTAGGATTGGGGGTTCCACTGGCTGTCTATACCCAGGCCACAGGATGCCTTGCTGACTCCCAAAGGTGGTCTGGTCAGGGCACTCAGTGGGGCAAGCCTAAATCCCATGGAATACTTCTGCTCTGTACAATCTGTATGTCCCAGCATTCTCCACAAAATGCCCAGAACTCCTCCCAGGAGGTCCCAGCTTCTTTATGTAAAGGAAGCCCATGAGGTTCTAGGGCTCCACCAATTAAACGAGGCAGCTAGGTGGCCCAAGATAGCTAGGGCACTGATCTTGCGAGTCAGAAAGACCTGAATTCAAATTCAGCCTCAAAAGATAATAAACAAGACACTTAAGCTTACCTAGCGTCACTTTTCTCCTCTGTAAAACAGGAGTAATAGCAAGATCTAGTTCACATGGTTATTATGAGGACCGAATGAGAAAACACAGGAAAATCATTTTGTAAACGTTAAAGCACCTCAGAAATGTTAGCATTGACGATGATGAAGAGGAGAAGGAGGATTATAGAAGATTCCATTTCTCGTGAGGCTATGGACACCAGGGCACCTTTATCGCAAGGTTCAGGATGTGATGGATGAAGAAGTAATTGTGGCAGGGCAGGAAAGGGGATCTCAGCAAGTCCAGAAAACTTGAAAGATGGAAGGAAGACAAGAATAAAGGAAGAAGGGGGCGGGAGGGAAAAAGGGAGGAAAAGAAAGAGAGAGAGAGAAAGAAAGAAGAGAGAGACAGAGATTGTTCTTTTCCTTTATGAACTGCTTTAATTCCAGTTAAATATTTTACTTTTAAAACGTTTGCTATTTGTACTGATTCCGGATGACCCATGAAGAAGCTTGCAACCCACCTCCTGAGAGAGGTGATGGACTTATCGAGACAGATTTTTTGGCCATGGTCAGGGTAGGAATGTGTTTTGCTTAACTATGTTTGTTACAAGGATCTCATTTTTATTTTCTTTTTTTTCAGTGTGGGCCAAGGAGAAAAAAAAAGTTTCATAATTGAAAAAAAATTAATTAAAAACGATTTACCAGCATTATGTGAAGAGAATCTGAATGACTTTCAAAGTGTCTCAACAGAGCTGGGATTGAGGCTCAAACCAAATGAGGATTTTTTTTAAACCTTTACCTTCTGTCTTAGAATCAGTACTATGTTATTGGTTCCAAGGCAGAAGAATGGTAAGGGCTGCCATGGAATGGGGGTTAAGTGACTTGCCCAGGGTCACATAGCCAGGAAGTATCTAAGGTCAAATTTGAACCTAGGCCTGGCTCTGGATCTACTGGACCACCCAGTTGCCCCCAGAAATTCTTATCATCCAAATAGCCCACATTGGCCCAAAGTAATCTGTTTGACTTCAGAGCAAGTGGCATGTGGGCAGATGCCAGAGGACACCTGTTACCCCATTCAGCCTGCTTGTAACAGGCTGTTCCCATCTTGGCCTCTTGCTTCCAAAAGTGGGGCTCTGAACAAGCAGAGACCTTTGAGTACTGTATGGAACGCTGGAGGTTTCCTGCTTTAAAGATGGGCCTGGAATCTGAGACTCCCAAGTTCTCTGCATGGTTCTGACACTTAAAATAAATGCAGAACGAGCCTGTGCCTTGCTCTGTGGGCTACTTCAGGTCCCTCAGTGCTGAGAACAAGGGAAACGGGTGCAGAGAGCTCCTCAGACAACTCCTGCTGAGGAAGTACAGAGTATTCTCATCATGTTTCATCTGTTCCTGCCGAGCATTTGTCTGAGGAGCAGCCTGAGGGAGAGGCATCCAGAGCCTGTGTGGCAAGAACCCCATGATGGAGAGAAGCAACAGCTTTCTCATTGCCTCCGCAAGGAGAGAGGAGGAGAAATACACACAGATGTCTAGACTTGGCACGGAGCTAGAGAGGAAGCCTGGATTCTGCCAACATGAGAGACCCAAGGGCTACTTCTGCTGACCTGGCCTTCCTCCCATCACTCCCTGGGCCATGGCTGAAGGGAAGCAAGAAGGAGGATAACACCAGGGGAATAATGATGCCCATGTTGTCCTTGTTCACACTTCCTAACTGTGTGACCCTGGGCAAATCACTTAATTCTGTTTGCCTCAGTTTCTCCAGCCATAAAATGAGCTGGAGAAGGAAACAGCAAACCATTCTAGTATTTTTGCCAAGAGAACCCTAAATGAGGTCAAGAAGAGTTGGACACAACTGAAATGACTGAACAATAATTTTGATAGAATTGGTTTTCTCTGTAACTCTCTGTATTTTATTTTATGCTCTTAAAGCCATCATTCTGATATGCTTTGCTGGAATGCCTGCCAATGGGATCCAGGACACAAAAATGGTTAAGAACACTTGCCTTTAAGGGATATCAGGTAACAGTGAAGGCACAGCTAGAGGAAACTCTAAAGAATGAGCTCTTCTAAGAAGTCCTCTGAGATCAACCACAGAAATCTCATTTTCATCATTTCTTTGGGCTACGTTCCCCCCGCCTCCGTTCCCCAATACCATCTCCTCCCCTCCACCATCTCAGGTAGAATTATGGAAGCCTCATGAAGACAGGCACCATTCTGTGATCCCAATACTTGGCACAGTGCGTAGGCCATAGCAGATGTCAGTTTGAATTGAAGTAAATTCCACTTGGCTGTTTTCAGCTGGCAGTAAGAGGAGGCTGGGTGGCCACAGAAACTTTCTTTTATTCCCAGATATTATTGGGCAATCCATTCAACTTCACTAAGTAGCAAAATCATGTTTTGAACTCAGAAACTCTGACTCCAGAGGCTGGGACTCAACCATTCCCCTCTTCTCTAATTCTTTTTTTAAAAACATTTATTAATATTAGTTTTTAACATGGTTACATGATTCATGCTCCTACTTTCCCCTTCACCCCCCGACCTTCCCCCCGCCCCCCATGCCGACGCACATTTCCACTGGTTTTATCATGTGTCATTTCTCTAATTCTTTTTGGACTGTTCCAGGGAGAGTGAGATCTCTGTTGGGGAGGAGTGAGTAATCGTCCCTTTTCTCCCCTTTCGGTATCAATGGTATAGTGGATGGAGAATGGAACATTCCAGGAAGACAGGTTTAAATCTCACCTCAGACCCTTACTAACAACATCCAATGTCTATGATCTTATGACCTCTTTGGGCCTCAGTTTCCTCATCTGTAAAATGAGAAGGGTTGGGCTTAGTGATCTCTAAGGCCCCTTCCGGCTCTAAATCGATGATCTGATGGGTGTTTGGTCTTGGTAGCTTCCCCAGTCTCAATCCCTTCTCTTCATCACTCACACCCAGATGTGGGTTTGATTCCTTTGTTTGGAGCCCCATCTTCAGCTCCTCTGACTGAAATGCCCAGAGTGGTTAACTCAGAGACCCGAGACCCTCTGCAAACAAACAAAGGAATGACTGGAACCAAATCTTGGTTCCAGGGACGTGCCTAGTCTTGTTTGCCAAAAGAATGTATCGAAGGAAAGCTGGTGAATCTCTCAAGACCTGTCAAACTGGATGACTGTTCCCCACTCCTGGGGCTACATGTGGGCACAAATGATACTGCCAGAAGGAACTCAGGGAGCACTGTTAAAGACAGATTCCTGGGTAAGGAACTAAAGACCCGAGGGGCACAGGCAGTGACTTTGTCCCTGCTGGCTAGACGAGAGATGGAGAAGAAAAGGGGCAGACCTGGAAAGTGAGCAAAAATCTGCTCAAGAAGATGGAGTCTGAGCATGAGACATGGATTTCTGGAGCACAGCTTAAAATACAGGTTTCCTGGCTCAGGATGGGGTATGCCTGAAAAGGGTGGGTAAGAACATATCTGTTGGAGTCTTGTAAATGGAATTAAAGGGGCAAAGAGGCAGATTAAGGCTTGAAGTGAGGAAAAAACTTATACTTCAAGCTGCCAAAAGGGAAACAGGTTTCTTGTGAGGTAATAGGCTTACCAGTGGTACAGGGGATAAGATCTGAGGTAGAATCCCGTCACAGATATTTACTAGCTATGTGACCCTAGGAAAGCCATTTCTTTTTGTGCCTCACTTTCCACATCTGTAAAATCTGATGGCCTCTGACGTCCCTTATTAAGCTCTACATGCTGACTGAAGACCTTTAAGGCAAAGCTGGACATTGGTCCAGTCTGTTACACATAAGTACAATGCGGCTGGTCTATGTGGCTTTGGAGATCCTTTCTAAACTCTGAGAATTGAGAGTTTCAGAGGCATCCTAGGGATTTCCACTGGCAGAAAAAGCTCCAGGCCTCTCAATAGTTTCTCATTCCTGCCCCTGGAAGAGCCCAGGGGAGTGTGAGGGTCTTTCTGTTGCCATTATCCAGGAGGTGGGGGGGGGAAGGGAGGAAGAGAGACAGAAACAGAGAGAGTCAGGGAGACAAAGAGAGGGAGGAAGAGAGACAGAGAAAAAGTCAGAGAGAGAGGGAGAGAGTATGAAGGTTGGAGAGACAGAGAGAGAATGAGAAAGAGAGAGACAGAAAGAGAATGGGAGAGGGAGAAGGAGATGCAGATGGAGAGAGAGGGGGGATGGAGGTAGGGAATGAGGGAGGGAGGGAGAGAGAGAGAGAATGAGAAAATTTGGGGAGGTGTGTTCCTTTCAGCAACTCTCCTCATCTCTTGAAGCCTTGACATCCTCCACTGTAAATGAATGAGTGAACCAAGTCTTTTAATTCTAACATTCTTGGGACATATGTTCCCAAGGAAACATTTCTACTTGGTCATAATTTGGGTCATTGCTATCTGCATTGAAATTCAGCTATAATAAATGGTTTACGTTGGCTTTTACAGACTGGTCTGGGAACCCGAGCAAGGCATATGCCATGGGGAAACATTGTTTCACTCTTTAAACAACTGACTGACAAATTTTGGGAACCCAGTCTGTAAGTTAGGGGCTACCTGCATTCCACAATTGTTGCTATGGTGTTTCTTCTGTGATTCTCCTGAAATATTATTATTATTATTTTTTATCTCTAGTCATAGAGCAGGGACAGTTTCATTTCTTTCTTAGTGTTCATCAGTGCCTAGCACTGTACTTGGCACAGAGCAGGCTCTTAAAAAATATTTGTCAAGGGGTGGCTAAGTGGCTCAGTAAGTAGAGAGCTAGGCCTGGAGTTGTGAGGACCTCGGTTCAAATCTGGCTTCAGTCACTTCCTAGCTATGTGATCCTGGACAAGTCACTTAACCCCAGTGGCCTAACCCTTACCTTTCTTCTGCCACAGAATAGATATTTAGTATTGATTCTAAGAGAGAAGGTAAAGGTTTAAAAAATGCTTTGTCAAAAGTTGTGGTATATGATTATGAGGGAATTCTATTGCATTATAAGAAATAATAAGCAAGATGCTTTCAGAAAAACCTGGCAGACCTACATAAACTGATGCGGAGTGAAGTGAGCAGAACCAGGAGAACTCTGTACATAGTAACTTGTAATAATGTATGATGAACAACTGTGAATGGCTTAGCTATTCTCAGCAATGCAAAGATCTAAGACAATCCCACAAGACTTCTGATGGAAAATGCTATCCAGCTCCAGAGAAAGAACTGATGGAGTGCGAGTACAGATCAAAGCATACCATTTTTAACTTTCTTTTTGTTTTTGTTTGGGTCTGTGTTATCTTTCATAATATGATTAACATGGAAATGTTTTACATGACTGCACATGTAACCTATATAAAAAATTTGCTTGCTTTCTCAATAAGGGGGAAAGGGAGGGAAGGAGGGAAAATTTGGAACTCAAAATTAAAAATATATATATAAACTTTTTTACATGTAATTGAAAAAAACTTGAAAAAAATGTTTGTCAACTGATTTATTACCTTCCTAAGGCAAAGACTCTTCCAAATTCTTTTTTTAATAAAAAATTATTTATTTGTTACATTAAAGTCACCAGATATCTCCTTCCTTTACTCTCCTCCATGCACTAGAAAATGCATCATTTGACAAGAATCTTCCAAATTCTTCAGAAGTCTTCACCAGACTTTTCTTAAGAAAACCAAAACCAGGCCTCGGACACTTCCCAGCTGTGTGACCGTGGGCAAGTCACTTGACCCCCATTGCCCACCCTTACCACTCTTCTGCCTTGGAGCCAATACACAGTATTGACTCCAAGATGGAAGGTGAGGGTTTAAAAAAAAAATTAAAAAAAGAAAACCAAAACCAAAACCTTATCTTCTATCTTGGAACAGATATAAAATATTGATTCTAAGGCAGAAGAGAGGGTAAGGACTAGGCAATTTGGGGTAACTTGCCCAAGGTCACATAATTAGGAAGTGTCTGAGGCCACATTTGAAACCAGATCCTCCTGGTGCTCTGTTGACGGTGCTACCTAGCTGCCCCTTCACCTGACTTTTCCCTTATTAAAGACCCCAGGAAGGTGTTGCCAAGACAATAAGTCTATATAATCTTACCTGATAACCTCATCTCCCACTTCTGTCAAACCTACAGCCTGAACTTCAGCAAAACTGGAGATTTAATGGCTGATTCCTAAAAACACTCTTGTTCACAGGGTTCCTTTCTTCCAAAATGCTCTTCCCAAATCCAGCTGTCTGTCTGTCTAGTTCCTAATCATCTTTCAACAGCCAGCTCAAATGTGACCTCTTTACATGAAGTCTTCTCTGATCCATAGGACCTTAGAGGCCACTGAGTCCAACTCTTTCATTTTACGGATGAGAAAATTGAGGCCAAAAAGATTAAGGGATTCATGTAGGGTCATATGGCTAGAAAATATCTGAGTTGGGATTTGAACTCAGATCCTTCCTAGCTCTATTGTACTACCCAGCTGCCTTATTCCCATAGCCTCTCCCTCTAACACAGAGAGCACTTTGGATCATTCTTATTGTTCTAACAAGGTATATAAGTCATAGGAGAATTACTTCATCAAACTTCCTATATTTCTTATTAGACCATTTAGATCCATGGGGACTTAGGTCTTAAGTTCTCTGGACCACCTGATTTAATGCTAGAAAAAAAATTGCCTCTTTTTTATAGATGAGAATAAAATAAAATGACTTGTTCAAGATCACACAGTCCTGGGATTCAAATGTAGGCTTTTCAACTCCAAATATAGAATTTCTTCTACTACCCTACCAAGCTTTCTCCCCATCTCCTCCTCCTTTGTTTCCCTGCACTGTCAAGGTCTGTCCATCAGCTCACATATAGATACTCAGTAAATAGTTATTGAATGAATGAGTACTGAAGATTACTCTGGCTTTCTAGTTATCCTTTGCCTTCACTCCCACACAAGAGAACTCTTTCCCCTCTGGCCAGAGCTTTGTAACAGGTAGTATTCTGCCGCTTTCTGTTAGTAGCAGAGAATTCTGGAGTCTCTTAGAAATAGCAAACCTCAGCAGGAAGAAGTCCAGTGTGGAGCCTGGAGAAGGAGGAATAATACGGATGGATCCAGTCAGTCCCAGGAGTCCCCAGGATGAAGCTTGCTTGGATAGAGAGCACTTGATTGGAGGAAAACAATCTAGTTGGTATCCATGGCAACCCCAGTGCCTCAGCAGATGGGTCCTTAGCTGGGGCTCTCATCCCTTCCTCCCCATGGGCTGGGGGCTCTTTTCAGGTCATCCAACTTCCTCAGATGATAGAAACATCTCCTGTTTTGTATCCCCACCCCCACTGGGCCCCCCAGCTTCCCTCTTCCAAGCCCAACTCATCCCTGGTTGTACAATCTGGCCTGAGAAGCTTATTTCTATTGTTCAATAGAGGCAGGCCTGCTCAAAACCCAGATTCTTCCCCCACAGAAAGATCCTGAGAAGCAGCAGACTGAACGAAAGCCACCAGCTCATTTTCATTCCAGCAGGACTAACCAGTGAGAAGGGGCCAAGCCTTCACCTTACCCCCACCCATCTAACCAAACTTGGCAAAACAGAGCTCTGAGCATAGATGGAACTCAGCCAATGATGCCAACACAAAGAGATGCTAATGTCTGGCGAAAACCCTTTCCAAGAAGCACTCCCTGTGTTTCCTGAATTCTTCCCAGGTCTCAGAGGCAGGGGTATACAGCCAGGGCTAATTGCCGGTGGTATGGAGGGGTTCTTCACCTTCTTTTGTATGATATACACCTTCTTGGAATCATGCTTTTAAATGCACAAAATTAAATTAAATACATGGAAATCTTTAAAAATTAAGATTATAAAGGAAATTATTTAAATGGAAATAAAGATGTGATTTCCCTCCCTCGCCCTCATCCCATGCAAAGTCCCAGATCCAACTGAAATCCATCTACAGACCTCCAGGGGAAGCCAAAGTCAAGAATCCCTGGCCTAGGAAGATGTAAAGCTCAGAGTCATTTGTAGGAATGTCATGAAGTTGGGGGAAATGACCTTGGGTGGGCTTCTCTATCCAATGTTTTTATTCAGGGAACTTGAAATTAGATGGAAAGGGCACCTTCTTCTTTGTCACAGATTGCTCCTTTAAAGCACTGCTCAGCAGTCAGTCGCTCCAGTAAGCAAAAACCCCAAAGCCCAAGACCCTGGGTACAAAGCAGATTCTGAAATGAGGAGGTGTCAGGATAGAAGGAAATCTTTGCCTAGAAAACCCAGAAAGGGGTCAAGAAGAGTAGGACACGACTGGATCAACAACAGAGGAGAGAGAAGATAGAATGGCGAGGCCGGGCAGGAAGTGACATTCCAACACCTGGCTTTGATAGGGAACTCTGCCTGCTTTTGTTCACCTCCTCTCCTTCTAGCTGGAAGAAGGCCACAAGATGACGGCCTGTGTAATCACTGTGGGTGAAGGATGACCCCACTGCCTGCTTCTTCCTGGCGAGGGGAGAGCTGGAGCCAGGGTGAGGGTGGGGAGGGCTCCTCTACTCCACCACGCAACACTTTCCAAATGAGCCATCTAATAAGATCTCACATAAAAATCCCAAACCCAATGGATCAGACCAAGGGAAAAGGCCAAGCTGAAGGAAGTAGTCCCTACTTTTAGGCTCTGTTCAAGAGAAGAATAGGGTAATAATGCCCAGTCAGATCAAGGCAAGTAGGAGGGCTGCTGGCAAAAAGGTGGCACAGGAATAGGAGTGAATGGGAGAACTGAGGGGCCTGGGCCAGTGAGGTAGGAGATTCAGGGAAATGGAGTATGGATGACTGTTAAATCACTTCATAGAGAATTACTGCAGGATGGGGTTGGTTCAGTACAAAGCATTGAACTTCAGAGTTGGAACCTCCTTGGGATTCTCTCACCAATATCTTAGTCCAGTATCTAACACATAGCAGGAACCCAATTTTTCTTTTTTTAAATCTTTACCTTCTGTCTTGGTATCATGCAGAAGAGCAGCAAGGGCTAGGCAACTGGGGTTAAGTGACTTGCCCAGACTCTGCCTCTCAGACTTCCTGCCTCTTTCTCCACATTTCCAGTTCCCTCATCACACTGGATAAAACCCCTTAACAATGCTGGCGGTCCTATCCTAGATGCCACCTAGCTCATCAGTACCGTTTTACAAGATGGTGCCCAGAACCGAAGATGCCAAGCACAGCTGTGCTGTGACCTAGGCAGAGGGGTAGGGAATGAGTTGGGTTGTGTAGTTCTCACTCACTGCACCTCATCATCTCCTCCAAACCAAGTGTGGCTGGCCTTGACTCCCTCATCTTATTCTTGGTGGAGCTTTTTGTTGAATGCATGTCTAGACCTTATATTTGTCCCTATTACATACAACCCTTCCTATTAGATCCAGCCCATGTTCTAACCTGATGCAATCTTCTTGGTTCTGCCCCTGTCATCCGGTGTGTTAGCTGTCCTTCCCAGCTCTGTGTCAGCTGCACATCTGATAACAAGTCATTAATAAAAATGGTAAATAGCACAGGGCCAAGCACAGGGCCCCAGAGACCTCCCTCTCTGTTGACAATGAGCTACTTTCCTCACCTTTTACCCTCACTGGATGGTCTGTGAGCTAGAGAACAGCAGGGATGATGGGTCCTATGTTAGAGAAGAAAAACCGAAGGCTTTTGTTTCTTTATTCATTCATTTATCCATCCAGTTGCTTATTTGTTCATTAAGCACATGTTTACTGCCCAACGCTAGGCTCAGAAACGGAAGTGATTTGCCCTCAGTTCCTGGTAGGGTTAGTGGTAGGAGCAGGACTGTGTTCAGGATGCCCTGGCCTCATCCTTAGAGGTACTGGGCATGACAGAAGCTCACTGGATAGCTGCCTGGCCCTCCTCAACAGGTAACTTGCTTTTGGCAGCAGGAAAAGGCTTTCTCCTTAAACAATCTGCTTTAGGGGATCTCTCTGCTCCCTTAAACTATTGTAGTGGGTTGGCAGCACTTCCCTATAGAAGCAGAGTTAGTGATATTAACGAGGGAAATCAGGAGTCATGGGTGCCTGGTGAAGAGAGGATAAAGAAGGGAAAGAATGAAACCTGCTTCCAGGAGCTATTGAAAGAGGAAAGGCCTTGTTTGCTTTATTAGGGGGAAAAATAGCAAGTAATTGCAGCTTGGCATCCTATCCAATGCTGATCAGTTCCATGAGCCTTTCCCAGCTCAAGGCCACAGTGTATGATGCTCACAGAATCCCAGATCCCAGAAACTGGAGGGTCCCATAGAGTCCGATACCATTGTTTTATTTTATTTTTTTTAAACCTTAGCTTTTGTCTTAGAATCAA
Organism: Gracilinanus agilis; assembly: GCF_016433145.1. NCBI lineage: Eukaryota > Metazoa > Chordata > Mammalia > Didelphimorphia > Didelphidae > Gracilinanus > Gracilinanus agilis. Next base: position 488,956,080 of record NC_058133.1, on the reverse strand, counting down.
TACTGTGTATTTTGGTTCTAAGGCAAAAGAGCAATAAGGACTAGGCAATGGGGGTTAAATGACTTTATCAGGGTCACACAACTAGGAAATGTCTGAGGTCAGATTTGAACCCAGGACCTCCTATTTCTCGATCTGGCTCTTAATCCATTGAGCCACCCAGCTGCCCCCTAATACCATCATTTTAATAACAAACAGAAGACCTGAGAGGTGTCTTCATCTGGAAAATGGTGACAAGTGCACTTCCTTGGATCATCAACAAAGAGTTTCATAGGATTGACAGATTTGAAAACTGAGACTTGGTGACATGCCAAGGTCATAGGTAGGAACTGAGCTTTGAACCCTATCATAAGGTCACAGATTGAGCTGGAAGGAGTCTTCAAAGCAATCTTACTCCACTCTCATTTTATAGATGAGGAAATGGAGGCCTAGGGCACTGAAGTGATTTGTGCAAAGTCATCAGAACTAAGTAGCAAAAACATGATTTGAACTCAGGACCTTTGACTCCAGAGGCAGGGCTCTTTGTGCTATATCTTACCACCTCCCTGTTACATAAAAGTAATACAGAGAGAGCTTTCAGGTTTGCCAAGTGCCTTACACATGATCTTATTTGATCTTCTCAACAACCCTGTGTGGTAAATGCTATTATTATCCACACTACACAGATGAAGAAATGGAGTCACGGCCCATTCCTTATTGAGAAAGCCTTTCCTGGGTTATTACAGCCCTCATCAGGTCGGGTGGAGCAGCCCCAGTAGGCTAGAAAGCCTGTTGGGTGATTAGTCACCTACCTATATGCTGAGCCTGCTCACTGGCTCTGAATAGGTGGGAGAAGGCAGAGAACCAGGAGCGTCCCTCCAGTATCACTCCGGGGGAAAGCCCCAGGAATTCTTCTTGGCATGGTGGGAAGAAAGGAAAAGCTACTTCAGCTCCTCTCAGGGCCATGGTCTCCTTGGAACATGTTGTTTCACACAAACTAGAACTCCCACACAATAATACACTGGCCTCCCCGCCCCTTTAGAAGAACTACTCATAGCTGAGGACAAAGCCAGCTTTTCCCTTGCTCGTCTCTCTGTTTTCCATCTGAAGGAAAAAATGCACAAAGGAAAAGTAAATGTAGCAAAGTGTGTCTCAGGGCTTCTGTTAACTGGGGAGAGGGTACCGAGTGATACAGAGTGAAGGCTCCCAGGGCACAGCCATCCTTCCAGAGGGAGGGAAGGAGAGCTCAGCAGAAGTAGTTCTCACACAGAGTATCAGGGCAGCAGCCAAGGCTCCTTTGCTCTTTCCCTTCGTCCTTTTTCTTCTCTCTTCCTTCTCACCTCCCCATTTCTCACACTTCCCTCTCCTTCTCCGACACTCTTTCTCTTTCTTCTCTTATCTTTTACCTCCTCTATTCTTTCCCTTCTTTTTTTCTTCCTGTCCCTCCCCATTTCTCACACTTCCCTCTCCCACGCACACTTTCTCTTCCTTCTCTCATCTCTTTTATTTCCTCTTCCCTTTCCTTCCCTTCCTTTCTTTTGGGTTAAGAAGCAAGTCTTCCCTCCATAGACACTCCAAAGGACCCTCTCAACTGGTCTCAGTATTTTTTTCTTTAAACCAAATTTATATCACCATTTTTTTTAAACCCTTAGCTTCTGTGTATTGGCTCCTAGGTAGAAGAGTGGTAAGGGTGGGCAATGGGGGTCAAGTGACTTGCCCAGGGTCACACAGCTGGGAAGTGTCCCAGGCCAGGTTTGAACCTAGGACCGCCTGCCTCTAGGCCTGACTCTCAATCCACTGAGCTACCCAGCTGCTCCTACCATTTTGTTTTAATATTGCCTTGATTTTCCAATTCTCTCTCTCCTTTCCACTTCCAGCCAACGAACCATCCTTCATAGCAAAGAACAAAGAAGAGAGAAATAAAGCAAATCTGTCAGACACAGCAGCACAGTCTGATTAGGCCACCTTCATGGTCCCTCCCATTTTTAAAGAAGGGGAGGAATTTGATTTTTTTCATTGCTTAGGATTATGGTTGAGATCTGGAAAGAACCTCGCAGGTCACGTAGCCCTGTCCCCTCACTTTACAGATGAGGAAACTGAAGCCCAGAGAGGCATCTCTTTGTCACTGGATTGTAAGTTCCTCGAGGGTAGGGATTGTCTTTTTCCTGTTTGTATCCACAGTGGTTAGCACCATGCCTGGCACACAGAAGGGGCTTAATAAATGCCTAATAATGGACTGATTAAATCAAAGATCTGAAGCTAGAAGAGACCCCAGAGCCCATCAGCTTCAAGCAATAAGCTGTAATGCAAAGAAGCCTGGCCTCTGTGATGCAAAGACATTGGGTCTCCTTGCTTACCCAGGACACCTCATCTCCAGGGTCCAGGTCTTTGCACTGGCTGTCCCCTCAAGCCTGGAACTTCTTCCCTTTTCTGCTTCCTGGTTTCCTTTGTCTTCCTTCAAGACCCAACAGAAACCCCACCTTCTATAAGAAGCCTTTCTAGATCCCCCTAAAGCTAGTGGCTTCTCTCTTTTGATTATTTCTAGTTTAACTTGCCTGGATTTTGATTGGACAGAATTATTTTCATGTTGTCTCCTCCACTAGATTGTCAGTTCCTAGAGGGCGGGGACTGTCTTTTGCTTCTCTTTGTATTCCTCAGGCTTAGCACAGTGCCTGCACACAGTAGGCTTAATAAATGTTTTCTGCCAGGCTGGCTGGCACATAGTAGGTACTTAATACATTTTTTATTGCAAGGCTGATTGGTACATAGTAGGTACTTAATATTTTCTGCCAGTCTGGCCAGCACATAGTAAGCACTTCAGAACAGTTTATTGCTGGATTGACTAGGAGAAAGGCATCTGGTTTTGGGTTCCAGTTCAGTCACTAATCGGCTACGTGAGCTCCAGCAAATTTACTTTCTCTGGGCTTTAGAGATGAATATTTTTAAATGCCTGGGATATAAAGGAAAACAAATATATTGAAATATAGTTATCAAGACATTCAAAATTAAATGAAGGGGTAGCACAGTAGATAGAGCACTAAGAAGACCTGGGTTCAAATGTGACCTCAGACACTTCCTCGCTGTATGACCCTGGGGAAGTCACTTAATCCTCATTGCCTGGCTCTTACTGCTCTTCTGCCTTGAAACCAGTACACAGTCTTGATTCTAAGAAGGATGGTAAATGTTTTAAAAAAAAAAAGTGGACGAGCAGGCTTGAAAAGGGCTCAGGCAAACACTCACTTGGGAGGTGCTAATCCTTTCTGGACACCCTATGGTGGAGCTTAATAAATGTTTGATTGATTGATTGATTAGGGTAGGGGTGGGGAGCTGAGTGGTCCAGTGCAGAGAGTGCTAGGTCTGGAGTTAGGAAGACTCAGCTTCCTGAATTTAAATCTGGCCACAGACATTTCCTAGCTGTGTGACCCTGGGCAAGTCACTTAAACCTGTCTGCCTCAGCTCCCTCATCTGTAAAAGGAGCAGGAGAAGGAAATGGAAAACCACTCCAGTATCTTTTTCAAGAAAACCCCAAGTGGAATTGCTCATTGGCTCTTGGAGTGGGGAGGGAAAGAACATGAACCATGTAACCACGGGGAAATACCCCAAACTAATTAATTAAATAAATTTGAAATGAAAAAAAAAATATATATATATATAAAATTTAAAAAGAAAAGAAAGAAAACCCCAAAATAGGGTCTTAAAGAGTCTGACACGACTGAAACGAATGAACAACAATGATTGACTGACTTAACACCATCACAGGCCAGCACCTCCTCTGCAACTTATGTTAAGAGTTCCTTTGACATGAAGCCAAGTAACTTGTCTTGCGTCCCACAACCAGAATGTGTTAGAGGCAGGTCTAGAACCCAGGGGTTCCTGGTCCTCTGTCCCCATAAATACAGCTTCCTCCAAATTGTAATCCTGGATGCTCTGGGTTCCTCTTATTTGGGTTTGTCAAGCAAGGGCTTGAAAAATGAGTTTTTTCCAGAAGACAGAATGTCAGGCAGAAGAAATGGCAACAAATGTTGGAGAAGGAGCCGTTGTTTAGATGTGGGTCCAGCTATGTAGGTGGGTTCAGAGTTCCCTAACGGATCTATTATTGTTTTGGTTTGGTTCTAGAGTGGAGACTGGTCCAGGTTCTCCCCTCCCTTCCACAAAGCCTTCTTTTTGTGGCTATGGATGCTTGGGGCAGGTTGGAGGGACACAGGGCAAGTCCTTGAAGCCAGAGGAACCCTTAGGAAGCTTTGCTGAGCTGAGGAAGCCAAATACATCTACCTTCTGAGTAGGGCAAATGGTTTAGAAGGAGACTGGCCTTAGGAGAGGGAAGAGAAAAACAAGAACAATAATGATGGTGATAATCATATTTTACCAAGAGTTTCAAGATTTGCAAAACAACTTCCATACATCTCACTTGATCATTTCCCTATGATGGAGATGTGATTATTATCCCCATTTTACAGTCCAGGAAACTGAGGCCCAGGGACACGACACAGGCCATCCAGTCCAACACCCACATTTTACAGAGGAGAAAGCTCAGGTTTGTGGAAGGGATTTGGTCCAGATCACACAGGTAAGCCCCAGAAGGAATATTTGAACACAGGTCCTCTGGGCTTGGGGCTCTTCTCTCTCCCTCCCTCTCTACCCATGTTGCCACTCTGTTTCTCCAGGGTAGAATACCCTTTGATAATCATTTAATCATTCCAGGTAGAAAAATACGCACCTCCCAGCAGCCATCCTGTTTTTTTTTTTTTTTTAAGAAGATTTCAGTAGAGAGGCCCCTTGAATGTATAGGGCGGAACAGGGCCGAGGCTGTGAGGGGTAAATTCAGAAGCCTCGTCCTCATGACGTGGTAGCAGACACGGGATGATTAGGACCGATGAGAGTCTTGTGGGAAACTCTCAGTTTTCTTCTGGGCTTTCCCGAGTGATGCAGGAACCCAGCTTCCAATTGAGGGAAATCCAACCTCTGCTCTGATTCGAGCTGCCGAAGGGACGAAGGGGGATGGAGGACTTGGAAAGAGCTGGAGGTGCTTTTCCTTGTTTTTGTTTAAAGCAAGCATTTCGGTGAGGTTTCCAGATCTGCCTTTTCTCTACCATCCTGGCCCAGCCCAGACTGTTCCTCCACGAGGAATCTGGGTCACTTCTTCACTTGGGAGGAATGCCAGCCCTGGCACGCAGCAATGGATGTAAATGAGACTCTTAGGTTTGTGACCAAGGATGCACTTTGCAGGATGGCCCATTTCGTAAACTGAGGGATCAGTGTGATGCGTTAAAAACTGTTTATTCTGGCAGCTGGTGGCTCAGTGGATAAAGTCAGGCCTGGAGTCGGGAGGACCTGGGTTCAAATTTGACCTCAGACACTTCTTAGCTTTGTGACCCTAGGCAAGTCACTTAGCCCCAGCTGCCTAGCCCTTACTTCTCTTCTGCCTTGGAACTAATACTTAATATCAGTTTTGGGGCAGAAGGTAAGTTTTCAAAAACTGCTGGGGGCAGCTGGGTGGCTCAGAAGATTGAGAGTCAGGCCCAGAGATGGGAGGTCCTGGGTTCAAATTTGGCCTCAGATACAAACAATGATATAGGAGCATCATCTACAGTTGGGAAGAACCTGAGGGTAACTAAATCAACACCCTTCATTTTATAGACTAGGAAACTGAAGCTGAGAAAGGTTAAATGATTTGCCTAAGGATCTGAACTTGCATTTCCTCTGACTCCAGAGCCCTTGGACAAAGAGAGGAGAAGCCCTTGCCCTTAAAAGCAGCTCAGTGGTACAGTGGGTAGAGTGCAAAATCTCGAGTCAGGGAGACTTGAATTCAAATCCAGCCTTAGATCCTAACTGTGTAATCCTAGACAAATGATGTAATTTCTATTTTTCTCTTCTGTAAAATGAGGATAACACCACCTACCTCCTAAATTTGCTATAAAGATAAAATGGATTATGTGGAAAGGGCTTTGCAAAACTTAAGATGAAATTATTATTAGCATTAAAAAAACAAAACTCTTACCTTCTGTTTTAGAATCAATACTGTGTATTGGTTCAAAACAGAAGAGTGGTGAGGGCTAAGCAATGGAGGTGAAGTGACTTGCCCAGGGTCACACAGCTGGGAAGTGTCTGAAGCCAGATTTGAACCTGGGTCCTTCTGCCTCCAGTCCTGGTTCTCCATCCATTGAACCATCTAGTTGCCCCCCCCAGGTCTTTAAAAAAAATTTTCATCTATCTATCTATCTATCTATCAATCAATCAATCAATCTATCTATCCATCCATCCATCCATAAGTATTTTTCCATGGTTACAGGATTCATGTTCTCTCCCTCCCCCTCTTCCTGCCCTCCTCCTAGAGCTGATTAGCCATTGCCCCCCTAGGTTTAATCAGACATTCCCCCAAGGGTCAATGATGTAGAAAAGTGAAGAGTCTCTCCTCTGGATTCACGTCTCTCTGCCTTCTTGCTGCCACTCTGGGCAAAAAGAAAGCTCCTCGGCCTCCCAAAGACCCTGATGTGGAAGGGATCTCAGAAGGCCCCTCTTTCTACAGATGAGGCAACTGAGACCTGTTGGAGTTATGGTCCTCCAAGCTGCGACAGAGGCAGGATTTGAACCCAGGTCCACAGACCACACAGGCCGTGGCCTTTCCACTGAATCTGATTTAGAAGTCTAATGTGGGGTGCAAAGGGAAAGCGGGAGGGAGGGAGCCAAAGCGGACATCTGCTTGCTATCGAATGCTTCCTGTCTCAGGAGTTCACTTGGCGAAGTCCAGGTTGGCCAAACCATAAATACCTGGGAGACGAGAGTTTGGCTCCCCTCACTCGAGCTCCTTCTTCCCCGGGTTCCAGACAAGCCTTCTCAAGTCTCTCTCCTTTGAGGGTTTTCAAGCTCCTGGCAATTTTTGTTCTTTTTTTGCAGAAGGACAGGACCGACAGCTGCCAATGGACCCAACTGCAAGAGCTCGAGGTCAGGGAGGGAGTGAGCCCTTGGGAGCCAAACAAGGACTCAAACTGGGGGGCACTGAAGGAAAGGTACTGGGCATCCTGGGCCGGGAGAAGGATGGAGGCTCTCCTGGGAAGCATTCAGCTTTCCAGGATTTCTCAGCCTTCTGAAGCTCTGTGGTCAAAGCAAAAACTGATGGACGTGGTTGATCCTTTGGGAAGGGACCTCAAGGGGCCAGAGCCATTGCCACCATCTTCGCCATCAGTAAGGGTTTGAGGCACTTTCCGATTCCACGTCCAGGGGCTCTCTGTACTGTGCCATTCAGGTCTGAATAGCACTTTGTAAACTTTAAAGCAATAAGCAATGGTTGGGGGGGGGGGCCTAGTTAGGTAGCATAGTGGATAGAGAGTCAGGCCTGAGGTGGGGAGGTCCTGGGTTCAAATCTGACCTCAGAACTTCTTAGTTGTGTGACCGTGGGCAAGTCACTTAACCCCCAATGCCTAGCCCTTGCCAATCATCTATCTTAGAACTGATAAGAAGACAGAAGGTAAGGGCTTTAAAAAAAGGAATTGCTGCCTATGGTTAATCCTGGGGTAACGACCTATTTTACAAACACAAAGTCTGTGATTTCATCAGTTTAGTAGAGAACAAAATCCTCCCACAAACACACGGTAGGAGAGAAGTCCTCGGGACTGCTGGAGGCACAGGAGCTTACCCAAGTGCCAGGCCACTTAACTAGGAACACAGACATATCTGAACCCAGGTTTTCCTGGCTCCAAGCCTCTTGTTCTATCCATGGAATAAAAGCAAGGCAATTTGAACATATGTGGGACATTCTTATTAATTATATAATGATTTTATAATTATAGAATCTAATTATTATTATTAAACTCTTACCTTCTGTCTTAAAATTGATATTAGGCATCGGCTCCAAGGCAGAAGAATGGTATGGGGCAGGCAATGGTGATTAAGTGACTTTCCCAGGGTCACACAACTAGGAAGTGCCTGAGGCCAGATTTGAACCCAAGACCTCTTGACTCCAGACTTGGCTTTCTAGCCACTAAGCCACATAGCTGCCCCCATAATCTAATTATTAATAATGTAAAGAACAGTGGAAAGAATGCTAGCCCTGGAGTCAGGGGACCTGGGTTTAAAATTCCATCCCTAATGCTTACTACATAAGGGACTTGGAACAAATCCCTGGACCTCATTTCCCTCCTCTGTTAGAAACGAAAACAAAAATGAGGGGCTAGGCGAGACGGGGGTCCCTTCCCGTTCTAGATGTGATTCTACAAGCTTCGAGGGCCTCCCGGGGATCACGAGGATTCATAGAAGGCTGCTTTCCTGCTGAGGAATGTACAGGAGGAAGCAGACAGAATGGGAGCCCTTGAGCTATCTCCCGGGAGATATGCAGCAGCAGAGCAGGCCAGGGCTCCCATGCCCATTTGGGGGGGGGGGGGGGGGGCTTCTCGAGGCCAGCAGCTTCGCAGCTCCATCCAAGTCCAGGGACGCTGGGGAGTCCCTAGGGAGGGGGCAGGGGCCAGGACAGGGAGGACACAGCAAAGGACAATGCTCCTGCTCCCTCCCCCGGCTTCCTCCAAGCTCCCTGTTCTTTGTCCCAGTCAAAACAAGGCCTCCCCAAAGAGCCAGGGACACGGTCTTATTCTGTGCCCTTTAAATATGTGGGAAAGATGGCCAGGAGCCGAGCTCCCAAACCTGCCGAGGTATGGAAGGAAGAGAGTATCAAAGGGCAACAGTTAACCCCAAATCCTTCTTCTAGAACAACGAAGAGAGACATTTCTGGAGTCAAAGGACATGGGTTCAAATCCCACCTGTGGTCCTGTATATCTTTGTTTCTTTGCCATCTCCTCAATTAGAATGTAAGCTCTGAGGACTGGGACTATCTTTTGCCTCTTTTTGTATGTCTAGGCACGTAGTAAATGTTTACTGACCCAGGTGACATTGGGTAAAACGGGTCTCAATTTCTTTATCTTTATCTAGAAAATAGAGGGCTTGGTCTAGATGGTCACCCGGGGCCCTATTGGATCTAGAATGATAACCATAGATGCTTAATGCATGTTCATCGATTGTTTGGTCGCTATGACCTTGGGCAAATCATTTGCTTCCAAGGATCTCAATTCCTTCCTCTATAAAATAAAGGGGTTAGTTTTGATGGCTGCTGGGGCCCCTTCCATCTCAAGAGCTGCGATGCTTGGAACTGTTTAAAGCTACAAGCGGATGAATGCTAAAAATGCAATCGGGGAAAAATAAAACATTACTGAAGAGTTAACCACCCCCCAACCAATAAACAGAGCCAAAGGATGCCAGAACTGGACCTTGGAGGTGGTCCTTACTTTTTAGAGAAAAAAGAAAGCCGCTGAGGTGCCCACGACCCTCTAACCCAAGAGACCCTTTCATCCAGAGGTCCAAGACGGAAAGTCTGCAGACACACGTGAATCTTTCTAGCAGCATTTTTTGGGGTGTTAGCAAAGGTGTGGATACAAAGAAGATGCCCATCGACCGGGGAAAGGCTGACCAAATGGAGGTGAATGGATGTGATGGTGGGATTTTACTGGCTGTAAGAAATGAAGACGGTGACTCCAGAAGCCCAGGGCTAAGGATGGGACCTGTGATTGCGCCGATTTAGAGACCTCCCGAGAGGGAAAATTCCCTCCTCCGGTGTAGGCAGGCACCTCCTCAGGAACTTTTAGTCTTACAGAGTCGCCCAGAGCGGTCAGAGGGGAAGTGACTTGCCTGGGATCACTGAGCCAATGAGTCAGAGGTGGGGATTTGAACCAAAGTCTTTCTGGCCTTCCTTGGGGCTAGCTAGGCTAGTGATTTCATACCACGGCCTGCTTCTAGGGAGGGAGGCATGGAAAGGGACCCCGAGGGAAGGAAGCAGAGTCAGGAAAACAACGTGATTACGACAACATTTAAGGCCAAGGATGACAACAAAACAATGGGAAGTGAATGTGGGGAAATCCCAATGACTAAGCATGGCCTAAACCAGGAGACCTCCTCTCGCTCATCACAGAGTCTACGGCTATGAAATAGTGCCTACAACGTCACACTGTTTTTTTTGTGGTGTCGGTTCGTTGGGCTTCACCCCGCTATCCATATCCATGCTCGACTCGACGATTCTCTTCTACTCTGGGCCTCAGGATTTTCCCGCTATAATGTGGCACTTAAAAAAAAAATCAGGAGGCAACTAGGTGGCTCAGTGGATTGAGAGCCAGGCCTAGAGATGGGAGGTCCTGGATTCCATTTTGGCCTCAGATACATCCTAGCAGTGTGACCCTGGGCAAGTCACTTGACCCACAATGTCTATCCCTTACCACTCTTCTGCCCTGGAACCAAGACACAGTACTGATTTTAAGATGGAAGGTGAGGGTTCAAAAAAAGTCATGTATTAAGTTATTTCAGCTTTATGCTCTAGATCCTTGTTCCTATGTCTTAGCCTTCTTCCCTCTCCCTTCCTCTACTTCCCTAAAAGGATGAACCCAAACCCTTGCCTTGGGGTAATTGCTGTAGACACGCACTGGGCAGGAACAGAACTTGGAATCAAACCAAGGCCACAGGAGGGCTAGAACAATTTCTGTCCCGTGGGGCTGCCCTGCTGGTCTCAGCCAAATGGCCCTGGGGATGAGAAAGAAGGAAAAGAAGGAAACAAACACACAAAGCCTTCTCTCCAAGGTCACTCTTTGCAGGCAATGATAACTCTGAAAGTCCCCCAGCCTCTCTGCCCACGAGCTGACAGCTGATGTCAGAGGCAGCCTTGAACCCGCCGGTCTGGCCCCGGACACTAAATTCCTTCTCCCTCTCCGGACGTGGGCTCTGAGACCCCGAGGAAAAGCCCAATTTGAGAGGAGAGCCGGCCGAGGGGCAGGGTCCGAGGAGCTGGGTCCGGCAGCCCCGGGTTCCAGAGCCCAGCGGACCCAAACTCATGCCTCGACTTCTTTCCACCCTGTGGAGTAATTGGAAGCAGAAGCAGCCATGCTGCTTACAAAGCCCTCTTGTTCCCCGGCCTCCCTCCTCGCTCCACACGGTGCTAAGCCAAGGCGGACGGATCCCTGCAAGGTCTGGGCTGAGGCTCGCTTTCTAAGGCCAGGGAAGGCCAGCGTTAGAACGGCTCCAGTTCCAGGGGTCACTTGCTGCAGCGACTCCTCTGTCCTGCCCCCAGAAGAGGGTCAGAAGGACAGGTAGGACCCTTCAGCAATCAGAACAGAAAAACCTCTATGAAGGGGAGACGAAGCCAACGGTGACGACTTATTCTGTAGCCCACTGAGCGTCTCTAACAATCGACTGGCTTGTTAAGGACTGTGTGGCCTGGGCTCTCGGGCTTTAGAGCTGGAAGGGCCATCTAGCACGTCCCTCTCAATTATACAGATGGAGAAACTAAGGCTTGAAGGGTGCCTTGCCTATGGTCACACAGAATAAGGGGACAGATTTGTTTCTATGTTATGACACTCCAAATTCAGCATGGGGGAAGGAACTGGAAGGAATCTCAGAAGTCACCTCCTTATTTTACAGACGAGAAAACTGAGACCAAGAGTGATTGAGCGACTTACTTGTCCAAGGTCACTTGGAGGTGAGATTCAAACCCAGGGCCTTGGACTCTAGCATTCATTCATTCATTCATTCTTTTTTTTTTTTTTCTAAACCCTTACCTTCCATCTTGGAGTCAATACTGTATATTGGCTCCAAGGCAGAAGAGTGGTAAGGGCTAGGCAATGGAGGTTAAGTAAGTAACATGCCCAGGGTCACACAGCTGGGAAGTGTCTGAAGCCAAATTTGAACCCAGGACCTCCTGTTTCTAGGTCTGGCTCTCAATCCACTGAGCTACCCAGCTGCCCCCTCTTCTGCATCATTCTTTTTGTTTGTTTAAACCCTTAACTTCTGTGTATTGGCTCCTAGGTGGAAGAGTGGTAAGGGTGGGCAATGGGAGTCAAGTGACTTGCCCAGGTCACTTGAAGTGTCTGAGGCCGGATTTGAACCTAGGACCTCCTGTCTCTAGGCCTGACTCTCAATCCACTGAGTTACCCAACTTCCCCCTTTCTGCATCATTCTTGATGGCAACAGAGCCTCATAAATACCCAGTCTGATTTGGAAGGGGACATAGAACAAAATGATTTATTTTTGTTTTGATTAAAATGAATGTCATATTTTATTTTTAATTAAGATGTATGTAAGTGTCTACATCTTTGGGTTTTATTTGGAGACTTGCTCCATACCTGATTTATTATAATTTACCGAGTTTGTTGTTATCTTTAACTGAGGAGCGACAGCTAAGACTCTGAGGGTGAAACAGAGATGAGGGGAGGGCAGAGGATAAAGACGCTGAATGTCCAGGCATTCCCACCATCTTTTCTGCCCTTTCCCTCCCCACCCTAAGTCCAGCCATCAGCAGAAAGCACGTCTGACACCAGCAGCTTCTGAAACCAGATGCTAGAAACCCCCAGCCAGAGAAGCAAATGCAGCTGCCCGATGCCAGGTGACCAGCACTCTCTGCCCTCTGGGGGCAGCTGTGATGGGCTTCAAGCCACGCAGTCAAGCCCTCCAAGCAGCTACAATTCCCCTAGTGTGACCCAGCACAACAGGATGCCCAGACCTTCTAACTTGGGGGTGGAGGGAAGGGGGGGAATCAGTCCCCCACCAAATAAGGTCCTAGGCGCTGAGCCCAGGAGACAGATGGGAGCTCTGGTCTTATCTCCCAATTGCATGTGGCTGGCAACCCCTGAAGGTTGGGTGGGATGGAAACTGAGGGCTTCCATCCGTAGTCTTTGCCTCAGCTGACCTGAGAAGATGCCCAGGAGGGGCTGACTCCAGTAGATACTGCTCTAGTATCTGTCAAAGGTAGAGATATTAGCATCGCAAAGTTGGAGGCAGAGCCATTGAGTTTAACCCCCTCATTTTACAGAGATGGAAACTGAGGCTAAGGAAGGCTGAATAATTTTATAGACAGGAGCTAGAAGGAACCTCAAAGATCAATGAGTTCAGCCCCTTTATATTACAGGGAAGGTCACTGAAACCCAAAGCCAGAGAGGCTGAATGATTTTATAGACCTGGGTTTGTCTAGTGTACTACCTACCCTGCACCATCTTCTCCCTGTCTATGGGTCACACCTGTAATAAAGGACAGAGGCAAGTTTTGAACCCAGGTCCTCAGACCCTGGTGGTGTGTCTTCTCCCCAAAGAGAGAAGCTGTGGTATTATTTAATGCTCAAGTATAGCTTATACGATACATAATGACTTTGGGAAACCTCAATACACCCACAGGAGATTCCGGGTCTTGCCTGCCTCCATGATTCACAAATCCTCTCCTTCCCCACCGATGCCACTGAGAAAAATGAAAGCAGCCAAGTGATTCCTTCCCACTCCAGTGAGCAAATGCATGATCTTTGATTCCCCCCCAAGTCAGGACAGGTCCTGGCTCAGCTTGGTTAAGTGAGAGCTGCTCAGCTGGGCCAGAGAACCCCCAAAGCTGGGCCCTGTGTCTAGAAACTGGTCTTCCACATGGACCCGAGTCCAGATTTAACTACCTTTCTCCTCTCCTGACCTTTCCACACTAGAACGGACACAAACTTCCCCATCTAAGGGGGAGAAGAACAGGTCCTTCCTAAAAGCCAATGTTCGGCAGGCCCCAGGATGCTGTGTTTTCTCCTGGAGTGACTCTGGCCAAGCCAAGTCACAGCCTCACTTTTGGGCGTCAGTTTTCTCCTCTGGACGGGGTGGCTTTTTAAGGTCCATCCAGCTGTAAATGGGTGCTCTTATGATCCTGGATCTCCCCTGCCTGAAATACTGCTCTGAGTCCTCTTCCAAACCAGGATGGCTATTTAGGAGGCTCTGTTGCCATCGGGAATGGTACAGTGGAAAGAATGCTGAGTGTGGAGCCCAAGGCCCTCTGCCCCTAACAACCTGTGCAAGTCTCTCCCTCCGACTCTCAGGGTCCCTGGTTCCTTCCAAACCTGGATCGTGCACCACCTTCTCCAGGAAGCCTCGCCTGATTGCTTGTTGGCCCTCCTCCCCTGAACTTCCCCGTGTCCATTGGCTCTGAGTCTATTTCAATGTGTGCATGTTTTCTTCCAGTTAGAATGTAAGCTCTTTGGTGACAGGGACAATTTCACTTTAAATGCTTAGTGCCTAGCACACAGAAAGTGCTTAATTTAATTAATTAAAGTCTGCTGATTGACTGAATCCAAGAAGAAAACGTCAGGTCCTATAAGGAATACTAAAGGCAGCCAACCAGCATGGAGCCCAGAAAACATGCTGAATTTGGAATCGAGAGGACCTGCGTCTGAATCCAGGCTCTCCTACGTTCAACCTATCACTGTGTCAGCCTTGGTTTTCTCCTCTGGAAAATGGGGAAGATGCAGGAGATGATCTTCAGGGCTCCTGCCAGCCCTGCCTCTGCTCACTTGCAAGGCAGGGCATCCCCCATCACATCGTGACCCTACCGGTCCCTTCTGAAAATGAAGGGCAAAAGACAGCTAGGGGGCTCAGTGGATAGAGCTCTAGGTCTGGAGATGGGAGGACCTGGATTCAAATCTGACCTTCCTAGCTGGGGGACCCTGGGCAGGTCTCTTAACCCCAATGGCCTAGCTCTACCTGCTCTTCTGCCTTGGAGCCAGTTCTGGGGAGGAGGAAAGTAAGGGCATGAAATCCTATCAAGGATGGAGGATCCAGCGCAGGAAGCTGGTTCAGAGCAGCCTGCTTGCTTTCTGCCAGTCCCTTCGGGCTCAGGATCAAAGCTTCTATCCCACCCTAGACTGCGAGGGGCCTCTAGCCATGTGGGTCCCCAAGGGGAGGCCTTTATCTGCTGGCTTCATGGGAAAGTGAGCTTGCCTTTTGCTCTGGGGGTGGGGAACTCCCTGCCTACCGGAAGCCTCAAGCTACATTTCCCAAAGTCTTGGTGGGGAGGAGGGGGTGGCGAGGGGGATAGCAGGAGCAAGGAGGGGGTGAGGAGGACCAAGAGAATGGACCAAGCCCCTCTTCTGGCTTAGCCACCTTGTTTGCAGACAGTCCAGGAGAGAGAGAGAGCAGACCCAGTTCTCCCCACCCATCCTCTGAGGAATGGGTTCAACCCTGGGAATATGGAGAGCAGACAGCGCACAGGTCCCGTTGGGGACAGGAGCATCTGGAGAATGGGGAAAACGTGGGGGCTGTTATCGGAAATAGGCTTGTGTAAACAGACCGCTGAGTCACCCTGGCCCAGGGCTCCGAGTGGGAACAGGAGAACGTGTCAGAGGCAGGCAGAGAGCCGAGAAGCTTCCCATGGGGCAGGCTTACCTTTCAGCCGGGAAGGAGCCCATGGTAGGGTTCCTTTGGGCTGGGCGAATCAAAGGGATTGCCCGGAATCCCAGAGCTAGAGGGGAAGCCCTCGACTTCCATCGCCACCCCCCAAAACTCCTGTTTGCAAACCTCCCTGCTAAGGGGTCTCCCTTTGTGGCGGGGATGGAATGAGATAGAATATGCATCCACCCAAACCTTAAGGTCCTACCTAAACGCTAGTTATCTTCATTTTTAATCACTGTGCACATTTTACCAGGCGGGATGTCTAAATCTTCCTCATTCTGCGCTCTGGGGCCAAGGAAGCGAGTCTGATCCCTTCTGTCCCCCACGCCCGAAGACATGTTCTCTCACCCCAACCAAGCCTTCTCTTGCCCAGGATAAAAATCCCTGGATCCTTCCACTCCTCTGGCCACGGCATGCTATTGAGAAGTCCTCTCGCACACTGCGACCTGACTCATTCCTGAGAAGGAGGACCCGGAAAGGACCCCAGGAATGCAAGACAGAGTCAGACTGGGGCAGAGGGCTCCCCAAGCCTGGATGCTGAGGAGGAGGAAGCCCTAGAGCAGGGGTCCTTAACCTCATAGCCACTAACTTGTTTTTCAAAAGATTTCATTGTTTTTTGATCTCAATGGTTTCCTTTGCCATCTCAGTGTTTTATTTTGTGTATTTAAAAACAGGATCCTGAGAAGGAAGTGCACAAGCTTTACCACATTTTGTTACCGAAAGACAAGCACACTTAAAAGCCCTTGTTCTTGTCTAGATGAGGAAGACCTGGAATGAAAGGGATGAAGGCAGGAAAGTGAACACAACATTCGTGGTATCCACCTGTGGCTATCACTGAAACCTTGCTGGCTCCTCTGACTCATTACTGCTCTCCTGTCCTACTGGATAAAGTCCAAACTTCTCAGCTTGGCATTCAAGGCCCATTCCTTTGCCCATCGATGGTAATTGGTCTCCTGTTTTGTATTTATTCAGCCTTAACATCCTTCATTCTTTTGTTCCTTCAGATGCTTAATGAGCTCCTAGCTCCTCAACCCCCAGGAGCCTCCCCTCCAAAGGCAGAGTCATTCCACGTTCCAGGGGGACCATGAAAGCTGACACCATGTGCCTCAGCAGAATGCTTTCTTGCCTCTCCAAATCCAACCTTCCCTTAAGTCTCAGCTCCCATCCTGCCTCCTTTGGGAAACCTTCCCTCATTCCAACCCACAGTAGGCTTTCCCAGGACTTGCCTGGAATATTATTCTTCCTCATTTTCAAGCTGCCCAAGACCCTTCTGCTGCATGAAGCCTTAACAGAACCTTTTCCACCCCAATCTGGGGGGCAGCGAGGTGGCACAGCAGATACAGCGCTAGGCTTGGAATCAATGATTCATCTTCCTAAGTTCAGATCCAGCCTCAGCTGTGTGGGAGCTGTATGATCCTAGGCAAGTCACTGTTTGCTCAATTTCCTCATCTATGAAAAGAACTGAAGAAGAAAATGGCACATTCCAGTAGCTCTGCCAAGAAAGGCCCAAATAAACGACCAAATGTGATAGACTTTGCTACTAACAGCAATACGATGACCCAAGACAACGCTCAGGGGCTTATGAGAGAAAAGCCCAGACACAAGAGACAAAGGGGCTGGTTCTTGGCATCCCTGGATGGAAGAGTCCATGTTGGGTGGAAGAGGAAGAAGACTGGAAAAACAGGGGTGAGGGCAGGTTTGCATTTGATCCAGAGATGAGTACTTGCACATAGCAGGGATTTAATCAATGTTTCTCGGTTTTAGACTTCTTGATTCCCTACAGTACCCACTGTCTACCCTGCCCAGTCTAGGGCTTGACTGCCTAGGATTGTTCTCGAGCTGCCTCCTGCCTACATGCCTGGTCTCTCCAGTGAAAAGTTCCCCAAGGGCAAGGCCCATGCTTTCTCTTTCTCCTGTAGACCCCCAGGGCACCAAACATTGGGCTGGACACACAGCAGGCACCCTAAAGCCGAGAGGCTGGCTGTGGGACCCTGGGCAAGTCATTTAACCCCCAATGCCTAGCCCTTACTGCTCTTGTGCCTTGGAACCAATACAGAGCATTGATTCTAAGAGGGAAAGGAAGGGTTTTTAAAAAAAAAAATGCATTGGCCAGGTCTGAAAACATCAGCCTCGTTCTACATTTCATCCCCTGCCTCTCCGTCAACAGGAGCCACATTAATTCCTAGCCCCTTTCTCAGGCTCCCTGATGAATTCAAAGAAGCCTCTCACCTTCTCTGTGTATCTCACTCAGGGCCAATTCCTGCTTCTATCAGCGGTCAGTTGCATAACGTCTATTCTAGCCCACTCTACTATCACTGAATAGATAGCCAAGTGGCTCAGTGGATAAAGGTTTGGGCCTGGAGTTCAAATAATGAAGGAAGACCTGAGTTCGAATCTGACTCTATGATCCAAGGTGAGTCGTTTAACCTCTGCACGCATTCATTCATTCACGAAGGCACGCATGCATTCCTTCCACAATGTGATGAGGCACCTGTATGAGGTATTGTTAGGTGTGGAGGAAGCAGAGGCAAAACCCAAAGCTGTCCTTCCATTCTCCTGGGAGAGATACACCACAGGCACAGACAAGCACACCACCAGACAGAGCAGCAATCCAGGCAGAGAGCCAGGAATATCAGAGGGGGCCGGGGAGGATCAGGTTAGGCTGGTGGCATCTTGCTGGAGCCTTAAAGAGAGAGAAGGATGCTGCAAGGTAGAAATGAGGAGAAGGTGCATTCCAGGGAAAAGGAAGGTCTGTGAGGATGCATGATGGGGGGGGGGGGAGGCTTGGAGGAACAGCTAGTAGCCTAATGAATAAAGTCCATTTAGAAAGGGCCATAAGAGGAAATAATGTTCTAACAGTTTGGAGCCAAACTGTGGGCTGTAAGTGCTGTGCTAAAGGGTTCCTATTTTATATGAGAGACATAGGGAGCCATTAATGGTTTATGAGTAAGGGGGTGACCTGGTCTGACCTGTGCTACAGGAGAATTATTTTTGGCAGCAGGGGGAAGGCTAGATTGGAAACAGCAGAGAATGAGTGATTCCTGCATGTGCAATCATCCATTGGCCACCTAACATGTCAATGGGACAAATGCCCAGGAGCTGAGCCATAGGAAGATGGCTAGAGAGCTGGAAAGAGCAGGGAGGGTCTTAGAGTTCAATTCTCTCCTTTTGCAGAAGAAGAAACTGAGGCCTGGGAGATGCCCAAAGATATGCATCTAGTCACTGAGACAGGATTTGAACCTAGGTCTTCCTGACTCCGAGGCCAGCAATCTATCTACTTAATTGTGTTGTCCAGAGTCGCCTAGGTAGCAAAGGAGAGGGGCAAGATTTGAATGTGGGTCCTCTGTCCGCCTCAGGGCCAGGGACCTTTCTTTCAGGCTCTCTCCTGGTTCCGCAGGCTCCCCCTGGCAGCCCTGGAGTTAGGGGAGGGCCATGCGGAGTGGTAAGGCCAGTGGGAGCAGGAGACCCTTCTTTCTCCTTTACCAACTCACCAGGCGCTTTCTTGCCTTGCCCATCAGGGTAGAAAACATGTCAGATGCTGAAGGATTCTGGCGTTACGGCGGTCCAGATCCCACTCTCATCTCGGGCAAAGAGAAGCTAGAATGAGGCCCAGGGCCTGGGCCAACCCTCTTCCAAACCTAAGAGAGGTGGGCGAGGTGGGAACGGTGTATTCTCTAGACTCACCGGGGTTTCTACTGCTCCGTGTTACCTTTGTGCCTGGCGGAGGGAGGCAAACAATGCCACTCTGAGGGACTGCAGGGCGAGCTAAAATTCACGAGGCATTTCCATGCTCCCAGATCCCACCTAGGACCATTTTAGGAATTTTACCAAATAGAATCCTGTGGCAAAGAGCAGTAACTCAGGCTTTTGGGGTGGCTGGGAGGGACTCGAGGACTTCAAAAGAAACCCAGAGGGATTCAAACTGCCCTCTTAAAGGCCCAGGGTCAGCTGGCAATCCTGAGCCATAGATTTCTTTTAATATCAACTCCCAGGCAGTTAACATTTTTGAAAGTTTAAATATAAAAACATTTTCCCTACTAGTCTGTGCTCTGCTCTCTGCCAAACACAACAGAGATTCCCTCTCCCCCTTCCCCCCATCTGCATCTGCTGCAGAGACATAATGATTTATGGCTTATTTCCCTAGGGGGGGTTGGGAGGCTGGGGAGTGGGAGGGACAGAGGAGATAGGGGTGGAAACTCAGGTGGCCCCTGGCCACCTCCCTGCGATCAAGTTTCTAGAACAATATTCAGAAAATAGGGATTGGGGGTAGGGAAGGGGGGACTCCAAATTTCCTATGTTAATTGGTGCCACTGATGCCACTCCAGAACAACCTCCTTGTGTCTCTCAATCTTCTAGCACAGCAGCCACCTCTCCCCCCAACCCCCCAAAAAACCAGCAGAGAGAACAGATGACAGTCACCCACCTCTTTACTATGGAGACAAGTAGTGTTCTACCAGGCCCCATGATGGAGCCAGGAAATCTCCTGGGGCCACACAACTATGCAATAAGTGAGGAGGGGGAAGACAGACGGGGACACTGTGGGCGCCATCAGAGAATTCAGACCTTCCCACCAACCTAGTCTGGACACCCCAGGAGCTGTCTGGGATTGGAGATGGGGTTGCCACCAAAGTTCCATTGCCCACACAAAGGAAAAGGTTCCAAGAACTGAATTCAGAGCACTCTGTCTCTCTGAACTCTCTCTTTTCCCTTCCTCCTCTGTCTCTCCTTCCTCTATCTCTTTTGTCTCTCCTCTGCCCTCCCTCCTACTCTCTCTTAATCTTTCCCCCTTCCTCTCTTTCTGTCTCTCTTAATCTCGCTCCCTCCCTCCCCCCTTCTCTCTCTCCCCTCAGGCCTGCTCCCTCCATAATGAAGCACCAGCTTGCGGTTGTCTTGGCAGCACTGGTTTCCCTGGTGACAGTGCCAAGGAACAAGGAGAAGGCCTGGTGGTACACTCAGGGCGATGTGGTGAGTGGCAGCAGGAGGGAGAAATCAGGCAGACAGGCAGGCACTCTGTGCGTGGCATCCTCCTCATCCTAACCAAACTCATGTTGATGGCTTTAAAGGGAGGAAGGAAGAGACCTGACTTGGTCCATCACTTGGTGTCCCAGGCAAAAGACTAATAAAAAGGCCATACAGCGAAGAGCCAGGAATCTCAGCTTCCAGTCCAGGAGACGTTGTCTCAAGGGACAAAGGTACCATTCAGTCATTTTGCATACCCCCAAGAGGAGAGCTCTCTCCTCCCTGACAAAGGGAGACATTGTTGTGGCTATTTACAGTGGCCAGTTGGCAAAATAAACCAGACATGGTGTTAATGAGGTCTCAAGTTCAATTCCAATAGATGCTTGGGAGCTTCATGCAGTTCCCCAGTCAGAGAGGCAATCTCTGAGGCAAAGCATTCATTTTATAGGTAAATCAACATAGTCGGGGGACCAGTGAGGGAGTACAGAGGGTTCGGTGTGATCCATCACCACCGCAGAAGAAACATCTCAACAGAGAAGGCAGAAATCTCTTTCCAATAGCCAATCAATAGCAAAGAAGGGCATGCTGCCAAGACCAGACTAAGAGAAGAACAGGTTCTACAGCCCCAGGAGACATGAGTCAATAAACACAAGAGTAAATGAATGAGGGGGCAGCTAGATGGCTTTGAGAGCCAGGAGGTTCTGGGTTCAAACCTGGCCTCAGATCCTGGGCAAGTCCCTTAACCTTCCATTGCCAAGTGGTTACCACTCTCCTGCCTTGGAACCAACACACAGTATTGATTCTAAGATGGAAGGTAAGGGTTTAAAAAAAAAGAGTAAATGAATAAGGCCAGACCCCTCTTGCAAAGGCTGGCATCTACCCTGCAATGCCCAACAGTGTCTCCACCCCCTTTACCTCATCCAGATGAAACCTAGAGATTTCTAGGTAAGTCTAGCAGGCTAGCATGACTTGAGACACTAGAGCAACAGAACAGCATAGAAGGAATACCAGATAGGGTTTCTGTCTTTAAAGTTGCTAAATATTCACTCAGCACACTAGACTGGAAGCTCCTTGAGAGCAGGAACCTGCCTTTCTCTTTCTTCTTTGTATCCCCAGAGTTTGGCACAGTCCCTGGCACATACTAAGTGCCTAATAAATGTTTATTATGTTCTATCATAGCACATGAAAGGGCAAAACAATTTGAGGAAGATGGAGGAGGAAAGAGTCAAGTGAATGCACCTAGAGGAGAACCTCTTGGAAACACGCATCGTTCCCAGCCCAGCACCCCCACAAACCACCTCCCCTTTCAGCCTTGCCAAGTGCCTGACCTGGATCTGTCCTTTGCCCATGATCTTGTCCACGATCTCATTGTTGTCCTTGTTGACCTTGGTCTTATCATAGCATTTCTCATAGCAAAGAATTCGCAGGGACTGAGAGCCCTCCAGCTCGATCTCGAACTCCTAAAGGGAGCAGAGCACAAAAAGTCACCCAATACCCTTCTAAGTCTTTGGGCAGGGGTGGGAAAAAACTCTTCTCCCTCTTAAACTGCCCCCACGATGGGCTGGAGGGAGAAGCCCCTCTTGGACTCATCCGAGACTAGTACATTTGGGAGTGGCCAGAAGCAGCCGACCAAGATGTCCAGATTAGAAGCTGGGATGAGCAGAAGGCATGTCGACCTCTGTCCAGCTCTGGGCCTAGACAGCAGAAGGTATGGCTTGACCTCTGTTCACCTGGCCCAAGCCATCCCAGCTCTGCCCAAACAACAGGTGAACACGTGCTTCTGTGATGGGTCTTGCCAAATGTATTCAAATGACAATGAGCTCTGCTCTTGGGGCTGACGGCCAGGTCTCCCTGCAGGGACACCAGAGCTTCCCATCTTTCTGGAAGTCAGTCCTTCCCCTTCACATACCTCATTCCACTGGGGCTCCGTTGTGTCCCGAAATACCCTTGTTTTTGCTTTGCTGACAAAATAGCCGAAGGAATCCACTTCTAACGTACAGTACAAATCTGTGAAGAAAGAGAAAGCAGAGGAGGCACTGAGACTTCTGGGGGGGGGGCAGGAATGGGGATTCAGGGGTGGAGAAAGCCATAGAATTATACGGATGGATAGTGTGATGTAGTGGAAAGAGCACAGGGAATCAGGAGACCTGCCTGGAACCTTGGGTGAAATCTCTCTTCTGACCCTCACTGGTAAAATAAAGTGGATAAGCTAGAAGAAGACAGGTAGACTAAAAGGAGATAACTTGGTACAATGGAAAGAGCTTAGGTTTGGGGAGTGAGAAAAACCTCAACTTGAATCTCTACCTCCTGCTAACTATCTTTGTGATGTTGGACAAGTCATTTCCTTCTCTGGATCTCAGAGAGCTCTGCTAAAATAAGAGGGTTGAATTGAATCATTCTGAGGCTCTTGTATTTCACATCCTATAAAAAGGAAGCTAACAGCCCTGACCCTGGCTCCCTCACAGGCTTCTTTTGAGGATCTGTCCTATATATATCTTCTAATTTGAATTTCAAAGCAAAAACCGTTTCTTTTTTTTTTTCTCAAGAAAATTTTATTGACATTTTGTTTCTTTGTTTCTATATCTTACATCTATCCTCTCTCCCAGAGAAGCATCTTGAAGTCAAAAAATGAAAAAGAGGAAGAAGATAACAAAAATACAACAAAATGAATTGATATATCAAAAGAAATCAACCATGTTCCACACCTGAGAACTCCTATCCTCTGCAAAGGAGTAGAAGAAGGAATCACTTCAAGGGCCAAGCTTGGTTTTTCCTTTTTTTCTTCTATTAGTTTCTCTAGCACTTAGTCCCATGCTTGGTCCATAGAAACATTTTCATTATTTCATTAATTAAAAAAAAAATTCTTACCTTCCGTCATAAAATTGATACTAAATATCAGTTCCAAGGCAGAAGAGTGGTTAAGGGTTAGGCAACTGGAGTCAAATGACTTGCCCAGGGTCACACAGATAGGAAGTGCCTGAGGCCAGATTTGAACCCAGAACTCCCAACCCTAGACTTGGCACTCTATCCACTGTGCTACTTAGCTGGCCCTCATCAGTTCATTAATCAAATGAATTAGAATATGGAAAAGTACTCTGTAACCATAATTAAAACAATATATAAATAAAGATGTGTCTATGGACCCCTCCTACAAAGGGAAGGATTTGCAGTTACTTCCGAGTTTATTCTTCTTTCCCAATACATACAGCTCTGTCCAATGTCCTTTAAGTCCCATAAGGGGGCTGGGGCTGCCAAGGAAGACAAGCCAGGAAGGACACCCCAGCAAACCCAACATATACCTGACTGCTTCACCCAATAAGGGAGCTCCAGATGGTGGGGAAAGCTATCTTCCAGTGGGGAACCTTTCTCGTCCCCTTAGGTCTTCCTATACAAAAAGGTGAATCTCTGGGGTCCCCCCTGGCTCTTCTCACTGACCATATGTTGCAAGAGACATGAGGGTGAAGAGCCAAGGGGAGCCATTACTCTGGAGGGAGAGATCAGAGGCCCAGAGATAAAACCTGAGGATTCCTGCTCTATTCAGGCCCCATGAATTACACTGCTCCCATCAGCATCAAAGCAGGAGCTCAGGGGCTGCTTTCCATCAGGAGGAATTTAACATGGCAGAAAGAGGACAGGAGAGGGAGAAGCTGCTCTCTGAGCCTTTCAGCCTCCAGCCAAGACTAACTTTTATAGACCATAAGCCCTGAGGGCTCAGATCATGTTTGGGAGGGGTAGATGGAGAAGATGAATAAGCAGGTGAAACCAGAAATCCCCCAAGTTATCCATAACTGGAAGTCTGGAAAACCTGGGAACAATGTAGCATGATAACCAGAGAGAGGGGAATCCAAGGTCTCCAGCCCCTCTTGGGGGATGGACCCTGACTTAGCAAAGGGGTGGGTGTACCCATTTCACTGAAAACTGGGTCTCTATGGACCTTTTTGGCATAGAAGAAAGTCTAAAAACCTCAACAGTCAGACATAGCCCGAAAGTGTTGGCCAAGTCCAAAAATAACCAAGGAAGCCTAAATTAAATGTCCCAGTAAGGCAGGAGGCAGGGGGAAGATACTAATAGAAACTGGAAGAACCATCAGAGATCAGAAGCTCATTGTCAGGCTTGGAAAGGACCTTAAAGATCACCATGTCCAGTGTCCTCATTTTACAAAATTGTACATCATGCCTTTATTAGTGAACAAAATGAAACAAAGTCTTAGAATAGTGACGCTGACACTGATAATGAGACCCAGGTAGCAGGGATAGGCAGCTGGGGTATGATGTGGAAATAAAATTGGACCCACTGGGAGACCCATTTTACATAAGTTAGAAATATGTCACTGCCACAAAATGGAACAGCCAACATCCTCGTTTTACAGAGGAGGAAAGTTAGGCCTGCAAAAGGGAAGTGATTCACCTAAGGTCAAAAAGTAAGGCGCAGAGCCAGGATTCCAACCCAGATCTTATGATTCTAAAGGCAAGGCGCTTGCCATTAGAAGTAACAACAACAATAGTGGTTTAATTATTAGCATTATTATCAATATTCACATTATATATATATATATCATTTTAAAGCTACAAAATAATAACATATTATCTCATTTGATTCTGGACCAGAATCGGCAACCCTGCGGAGGTGCTATTATCATTAAATTCTCATTTTGCAGATGGGAAAATGAAGGCTGAGAAAGTGATGTGCCCAAAGTCACCCAGTCAATAAATGCCTGAAGCATCATTTGAACTGAGGTCTTCTGGTCTCCAAGGTCATCTACAACCTTGTAGATGTGCCAGACCACATTTGCTTCATGTCTTCATACTCTTATGATTTTCAGAGAAGGGAGGGGGGAAAAAAGCTTCCTGGCTTCTGATTCTGAAGACCTGGGTTCAAATCCTCTCTCTGATAGTTGTTTATGTTTACATATATGACCTTTACATATATGTTTACATATATGACATTGAGCAAGTCAACTTTATTTCCAGTGGTCTCAATTTTCTTATCTGCAAATGAAGAGTTCTGGTCTAAATCAGAAGCTTAGTTTTGTTTGTTTGTTTGTTTGTTTGTTTTTTATGTCACAGCCCCCTCCACTGACAATATGGTGAAGCCTAGAGACAACCTTTTCAGAATTTGGTTTTTAAATGCATAAAATATATCACATAGGATTACAAAGAAAACCCATCATAAAGACATACAGCTAACAAAATATTAGAAGTTCCAAGTTCACGGGGCCCCTGAAATCTCTCCAGGGATTCTAGGACCCCAGTTTAGGAACTCCTGGTCCAGGTGTTTGTTTTTTTAAATCCCTTCCAGCTCTAAATCCATAATCCTACAAACTATAGAAAGTTATATAGCTGGAAAACTTTGAACATCCTTTAGAGAAATCCCTTAGTATGACAGTTGAGGGGATTGAAAACTATGGGGGGAATGGTCTGTCTAAGGTCATACAGCTGGTGGCTAGAAGAACTGAGACCATTCCCCAGGTCTTTCAACTATGCCCTGGTAACCTGAGCTCAGTCACTCTCATACTGCCTGATTTCGGGGGCATTCCACTCCATTTCTGGACAACTTTGACAGCTAAAGGCAGCTAGTGGTGCAGTGGATAGTGCTGGGACTGGAGTCAGGGAGACCTAAGTTCAAATCTAGCCTCAGGTACTTACTAGTTGTGGGACCCTAAGCAAGTTACTTAACCCTGTTTGCCTCAGTTTCTTCATTTGTAAAATAAGCTACAGAAGAAAGTGGCAAACCATTCCAGTATCTTAGCAAAGAAAAGTCCAAATGGGGTTTCAAAGAGCCTGACACAACCGAAGTAACTGATAACAACCACAAAAATTGCCAAGAAGATCTTCCAGATATCAAGCCTACATTGGACACTGTGGTCAAGAGCTCTGTGTCTCTGAAATGGATTCAAACCCCATCTCAGGCTCCCTTCAGATGACCCTCCCGCTTCTCCCCATCTCGAGCCATCTCTTCTCTAGCCAAGACGTGCCCAGGGTCTTTAACAGATCCTTCTACGTCATCAACTCAAAGTCCTGCATTGTTCTTCTTGTTCTTTGGACCTTCTCCAACTAGCTTATCAGTGTCTTCCTTCAACTGCGGCATCCAGAACTAAACCCTAACGAAATATTCCATATGAGGTCTGACCTGGGCAGAGTACAGTGGAAAGATCATCTCCTTAATCCCGGAAACTATGCCTCCCCCTTCATTAGCTTTTCTGGCTGCCCTATCCTACCACTGACTCATCCCGAGTCTGCTAAAATCCAGAGCTTTTCCCAAACAACTGCTGTCCAACCATGCCTCTGCCATCTCGTACATGGGAAACTCCTTTTTGTACCCGAGGGCGAAACTCTACCTTCATCCCTACTTACTCTCTTTAGCTCGGTGCCCTAGACTGTCAGGACCCTCTGGGATCCAATTCAACAAGCATTTATTTAGACACAAATTGGCCTCAAGGGGCTTATGTTGAACACCTGCGTGACTCACAGAGAAAGCCAACTCGGGAAGTTGATTTTGGCTAATTCCCTTTTTTCCAATGTCACCTACATCAAATAATTTTGGGGGAAAGAAAAATACTTTTTGGGGTCATTATTAGAGGAAGATAGGAGAGGACCAACTAAAAGGGTCTTCCAGAAGGTGGCAGACCCACCATCAGGCTACCATTCTGGGGAAAGGAATTTAAGGCTCAAAAAGCTGAAGGTCCAGCCTTCCTTCATATTGCTTCCTTATAGATGCCAGACCAGGGCTCTCGAGCCATATCTGGCTCTTTTGAGGGCCAGATATAGCTCTTTCTGCAGGAGCCATAAAGTCCATTTTTTTTCAGGCGCTGTTACAGGAGTGGCACTGTGAGCACTGTACGGCTCTCACGAAATTACATTTTAAAAAATGTGGCGTTTATGGCTCTCACGGCCAAAAAGGTTGCCGACCCCTGGGCTAGACCATAGAAACACTGGATTATCTGCTATTTCTGCTGTCTCTCACCTCCATGGATCACTCATTGCCTAGAATGCATTCCCTCAGATAGGCTGTTGGACTTGGAATCAGGAAAATCTAGATTTGGATTTGATCTCAGATACTTACTGGTTCTGTGACTCTGGGCCTCAGCTTCCTAATCTGTAAAAGGGGGATGGTAGAGGACTAGATGGCCTATAAGAACCCTTTTAGATCTAAATCTATTGTCCTAAGTCATTTAACCTTCCTGAGCCTTGGTTTCCTTAACTGTAAAAAGAAGGAGGCTAGACTAGATGGTCATAAAGGTCCCTTCCAGAGGCAGCTTGGTAGAATGGATAGGGTACTACTAGATGTTTAGTCAGGGAGGCCCAAGTTCAAATCTCATTTCAGCACCTTACTTGCTATGTGACTCTGGGCATATTTACTGAACTAATCTGTGCCTCAGTTTGATGAGGGGATTACGTTGGGCTCATTGGCCTTGAGGTCCCTTCTCCCTCGAAATCTATGACTCTACAGGTTACTTAGCTTCCTTGTGCCTCAGTTTCCCCATTTATAAAATGGGAATGCTAGAATGGATGGATGGATGGATGGCCTCGATGGTCCTTTCCATCTCTATTTCCTAGGATACAGGTCCAAACTGTGGGATAGATTAGCCAGAATTCTTTGATCAACAAGGACACAGAGGCAGGCCCTGAAAAAGCAAAATGGCCCCCCTAGAGTACCCGGGGTATGGGCAGTCCCAGCTCTTTTATGTCATTTTTCCCAAGAGATGGAGTATCAGGGCACTTACTGGCAGACTGCTTAAACCCCTTGGCGGAGTGGACGATGACATGTAGGAAGCCATAGAGTCCTGGGGCCTCATCATCTGTAACAGAACAAAAGGAGGTGATTTTTGCTGCCAGCCCCAGTGCAAAACTGACTGGTTCTGGGGTCTCTGGCCCGGAGCCCTCATCTCCGCAGAGGAACAAAAAGGAAACTACCTGGCGCCTCGATCTGACAGCACCACCTGGTGGTAAAAAAGCCTGCTATTTGGAGCAACTCCACCCAATGCTGAGGGCTAGCAGACCTGGCTCTTAGACCCAGGGTTGGGGCTGGGCAACAATTCTTTTCCTGGGCACCTCAGCCCCCTCCCCACCTTCATTTCTGGGCACTGCACACATGGCTCCCTCCAGGGCTAACACTTCTCAGGCACACACCTACCCCATAACAAAATGATCCATCCAGATTTTCATATACTCAAGATTAGGTTTGGTGATAATTAGGGGAAAGATAAAGACAAAGATAAAGTATTTGGATTTTATCAGGAGCCTCTTAGAAACAATGGCTCCTGGGGGCAGCTAGGTGGCTCAGTGGATTGAGAACCAGGCTTAGAGACAGAAGGTCCTGGGTTCAAATTTGGTTATGTGACCCTGGGCAAGTCACTTCACCCCATTACCTAGCTCTTACTGTACTTTGGCCTTGGAATCAATACATAATATTTATTCTAAGAGGGAAAGGAAAAAAAGAAGGGAAAGAGAAAGAAAGAAAGAAAGAAAGAAAGAAAGAAAGAAAGAAAGAAAGAAAGAAAGAAAGAGAAAGAAAGCCTCTTGATTTTGGAATTGGACCCAAAGGAAGGAGGGGCTCAAATAGTGGGGGAGATGATGCGGTGATTCTTACCATCTTTATTGCTGGTGACGGGAATATTATGAACAGTTCGCAATTTGAAACAGGAACCTGTAAGAACTTGGAGCTCCACTGAACTCAATACAAAGGCCTGGAGATCTGAAAGTAAAGCAGAAAAGGCAGGGAGATGAGGGGGTGCCCCACCAGAGGTCTGGGGGCCTGCTTCTCTTCATCTGTGAGGAACTTACTGAATGAGAAAGAGGAAAGCCCTGGCCTTAGGGGCACTGGACATCTTTGTGTGCCTGGGAATGGAAGGGGGAAAGCCAAGGCTGTCCTCATGGGCAGTAACAGTGGAAAGAGCACAGACTGAGACAATAAGACCCAGATTCAAATCATGGCTCTCGTGCTTTCTACCTGCATGTTGTTGGAAAAATCATTTTTTTCTGCTTGGGTTCCTATCTCTTCGTTTGGAAAATGAGATGGTCTAACTCAAAGGGCTCAGAGGTCCCCTCCCATTCTCAGAACAACAAGGGCATGCAGATGGCCTATTTGAGGAAGGAGAAAGCAAAGGGCTGAGAGCTGGAAATGAGGAGATGGGGCTTCCATCAGGGCTGTGGAATCATTGTGAGCTTAATCTCTTCATTTGTAAAAGGAGGGGAAAATACCTGCTCCATCTTATTCACAGGGAACAGAGAGGAAGAATAAGAGAGAGGAGAAGAAACAGGAAGAGATGAGGAAGGAGGGAGGGAAGGAGAGAGAGAGTTAGGTGGTGATGTTATTACTGACAGCTCCATAGGCTGATGGAGTTGCCCTAGCAGGAGGTCAGGCCTTTACCCTTCTTCTGTAGTTTCTGAATTGCTTCTCTCCACTCCGACCTCTCATAGTCTGAAGACAGTAGGAACAGGTAGCTCTAAAGAGAGGAGATGAGAATTCATGGGGACAGCTGTGGCCAGGCTCTCTCCAGTGGCTCCTGGAGGCTTTCAAGGAGGAAGCAGCATCAGAGGGAGTTGGTGGGCAAGCCAAGCCACAGAAACACTCTCCAGGCCTGCTCTCACCTGGGCATGAAGGGGGCTGCCTCCTCAGGGACTTTGACTCAAATGTCCCTAGACTTTAACCTTTCCTAGTCTGATGCCACATTACTCTGCAGGAGACAGAGCTATAGGCTTCCATTGCAGAAATGTTCAGTCCAAACTGCCACCACTGAAGCTGGGTGACACTGGATGACTGCCTTTGCCTTTATTTCCTGGGCCTCAGTTTCCTCAAAGGAGAGGGTTGGTCTTGAGGACCTCTAAGACCCCCTTCAGCCTTCAAAATCTAGAACTCTCTGAGACCAGTAGAGGGAGTAGACTTGGGAGGCTGGAGCAGTGTTGGTGTCTGGACAACAGAGGGCACTGATCCATTCTTCCCCCAGGCCCAGCAGGATCCTCCTAAGTGAAAGGCTTGGGTCCCAACCTGGAAGCCTGTCCTGGATGGTCTGCTCACCTTTCCATTGCGGTTGTGGATACGGAAGGGTATTGTTGGGGAATTCAGCAGCAGTAAGAACTCGTTTTCAAACATTTTCTTCTTTAACCTCTCAATGGCTCGACTCTGACCTTTGCTGGCTCTCTGTAGGACACAAAAAGAGAGGCCCCAAAGTCACCCATGCCCTTCAGGTCTTTGAATCTGAAGAAACAAGGTCTTCCCCAGGGCCTCCCCACCTGGTCTGGTATGGCAAGAAGAATGTTGGCTTTGGAGTCTGGAGACCTGGGTTTAAATTCTCCCTAGAAGACTTACTTCCACTGTGACCTTGGATGAGTTGCCTCCCTCACTGGGCCTCAGTTTCTTTAAATGTAACATGAAGGAGTTGGCCCCTTCCAACTCTAGGTCTAGGATACCATGCTAGACAACATCCCTTTGTGAAGGCCAATCAGATAAGGGACAAAATAGGAAATAAAAGGAGAGAAGCTGCCCAGGGTGAGAATGTGACTTGGGGTACCTTAACATGGAGACCTTCCCAACTACAAAAGGGGACCAGCACTAAGGACTCTAAGGAGAACAAGAAATGATGAATTTGTGGGAACTAGGAATGCATTTTACATAATAATTATGATGATATATTGTTATTACATACTCTAAACACTCTGCTTCCAAAATTCTGAATCTTTTGTTGTTCTCTTTATCCCTTCATTTCCAAGTAAAAATTCCCTTTAAAAACTTCCGACCTTGAAACGGATTTGTTCTGACTTAAGACTATAATGGTCAGAGAGAACAGTGGAGTCTGAGAAGACATCTAGCTTGGGGTCGTGGGCCCCTTCAAGCAGCAGGCTGATAAAACCGACAGACCCCTTCTCACAATACAGCAAGGTCCCAATGAGCAGGAGTAAAGAATCCAATGAAGTGGTACCATTATTTGAATTCTCATTATTCAAAGTATAGTTGTATGTAAAATATATTCATAGGTTTCAGCCCAATGGACACATATGGCACAAATTCAAATAATAATACTCATTGTTGGCACTAACTGGAGCTTAGCTGTGATGTTTTTCAATACACAAAAACACCCTACATGATTAAAAAGAAAAACCAACTGAACCGAATTACAGTTACCAAAATCTAGTTGTTTTTTTTAAATTTACAGGCCTTGGGTTAAGAACTTCTCCTCCCTAGATACACATATATCTGTGCTCCCCCCACCCCCAACTCCCCATCCCCAAGCCTCATTACTCCTCTCCTACTTTTCTCCTGAGTGAGATATCCTGTGCTTTCCCGCCTCTGGTAGGTCTTTGCTCCAGCAGTCTATTATCCCCTTTCCCCCTCATATATCCTCAACCCCTCTTTCTCTATTCTCTCCTTTCTTATCTGCTTATACACTTGCTCAGGTCTCCCAAATCTAAAAGTGAAGTCATTCTGGGAAAATTTAAAACATCTTATAGTTGAGCTTCTACTCTTACCACTCTCTAAAAACTGTTCATTAAGAGTACCAATTAATAACCTCCAATTATCAAACCCAAAGACCCCATCTTCTTTTTTGGAACCACTTAGCTGTCACTGAGACTACCACTATTCATCTGGTTTCCCATTTCTTTAATATTACTGCTTTCTTTTATTCTTCTATCTTCTTCCTGATCACTTATATCCAATTATTTACCATGTTCTGTAAGAGCCTTTACACATGGCATTATTCCCTCTCTAGCAGGGAGTGCCCTCTTCTATATTACCAGCTCCTCTGAAATCTCCCATGAATAACATGATCTAATCAGCACTCTCAACATTGAATGCCTTATAACCAATTTTCGTTGGTTATACTAGACTTGGGAGTCAAATGACCTGGTGTCAAATCCCTGCTCAGTCAGTGTATCACAAGGAGTCATGAAGAGTTAAATTCAAATTCTGCCTCTCAGACACTAGTTGTGTGACCCAGGGCAAATAATTTAAAACTGCCTCAGTTTTCTTATCTGTAAAATGAGGGGGTTTTGTTCAGTGGCCTCCAAGGTCCTTTCCAACTTCAAACCAGTTCTTACAGTACCTTTCTGGGCTACTCAGAAATGGTTCTTGGGTTAGGGGGTGGGGAGTCACTAGTTCTACTTACCTCCTTCTGGATTTCACTCTTGAGGGCAGAAATCTTCATCTTCATGTCCTCCAGTTCATGGTCTGGGAAGGGGTGCACTTGAGGGCTGGGTTCTGATTCCTCTGGGGATGGGAAAACCAGGTCTGCCAGTGGGATGTACCACTTGCAGTCATACTGCTGATGTTTCCTACAAAGGGATAGTGTGGGGGGAAGACAGGAGAGCATGAACTTTTGTTTTAGCCATCACTTGATTGCTTCTCTTGCTGATCAAAACAGCAGTATGTGAGAGGCAGCCTATGTGGCATGATGAGAAGAGAATGATGGGAATCACGAGAACTCTGAACTTGGAGTAAGGGGGCCTATTATTTGGATCCTTGTCTAGCTGTGTGAACCACTTTGGTAAAACTCTCTTTGCCTCAGCTTTCTCAGCTATAAAGTAGGGACAATGAATGTTAAATGACCTATCTCCCAAAGGGTTGTTGTGAGATAAAAACAATACAGAAAGGTGTGTTATTATTACTATAAAAGTACTGGGGGTGTGATCCCTAATTTACCTGATGAGATCCGAATCAATGGCTCCACAGTCAAGAGGGCCTGGGTTCAAATCCTGCCTCTGACATTTACTAAGATCTTGGACAAGGGACAATCTCCCTGACCTCAATAAATAAATAAGAGTTTGACTCTCTTAGTGGTCTTTGCAGTTCCTCCCAACTCTAGTTCTGAAGCCATGATGACAGAATCAGAGATCTGTATAGAAGCACATCCACCATAGTCCAAGCTTGATCACTGGTACTCTACTGAGAGAACACAGAAATCTTCATTGGATTGCAGAGACCAGGGTAACCTGAGCCTCCAGAGTCACTCCTGCCATAGGCACTGCTGCTTATAAACATGATTCTGGGTAGGTCCTGGCCCCTTCCCTCTTTGAAAGACAGACCAGAAGAGCAGATCAGCATTCTGTTTTCCCTAGGGAAGTGAGAGGATAGTGTACCCTTGTGGCCTTTCCTTCCACTAGAATCTGGCAATGGCTGCCTTGAGAGAAAAGCACACGGGGCTTACCCACAGCTTTCTGGTAGTGGACTTTCTCAAACTAAAAAACAGCAGCAGCCAGACCATTAAGAGAGCTGCTGCTGAAGCCCATGGCAGAAAGCATCAATCAATCAATAAGCAATCAATTTCAGTTAATAAGTACCTACTATGTGCTAAGTCCAGGGGATACAAAGACCAAAACTGAAAAACAGCTCCTGTTCTTCAGGAGTTCAGATATTCTGTTGGATCTTATCTTTTCCTTCTTTTATGTTGATCCATACTGTCTAAGAGAAGCCATGGAAAATACCTCTGAGCCCCAACTTCCTGTGTAAAAGAGGGAAGATGGAGTTCCTAGGTAGTATTATCTCAGAATCTAGCCTTCTAACCAGAGAAGGAAGTTTCCTGGGCAGTGCTAGCCTTGAAAATTGCTTTGTGGGTAACCAAACATTCAAAAATTTGGGGAATTAGATTTTCTAGAGACAGATGGGGATTTCCGGATGCACTGTCCTACTTGGAGAAATATAATCACACAAATGTGGCCATGCCCTTCCCTCTCATGTTTAATTCTCTTTTGAGGGGAGTTTATGAGCTATTTGAGTATTTTTTTATGTTTTTTAATTGATGGCGAGCCCAAAGTCTTCTGCATTTTCTGAGTGGCAAAATGAAGTCTGTCCTATCTCATAGGCATTATTGCTCCTTTAAGGGCCTGTTATAGGAGTTAGGACCCTATTACCCAATCTGGGGAGGCCTAAATATAAACTGTGCCTAACATTCATATTGGAGAGTTCCTTGGGGGTAAACTCCAGGGTTGGGGCATAAGGCGAGAGAAAATAATGATCAATTCAGGTCTCAAGATTATATTATCATAATTATCTACTCTGTGCCCAGTGTGTGTGCATGTGTCCATATGTATGCATGTACATGGGTACAGGAGCAAAATTACAAAAGAAGTAAAAACAGTCCTCATGGAATTTATAACTTAATTGGAGAGATATGAAGAATACTGAAACCTTTAGAAAACCCCACAGGCAGTGAGATTACTTCAAGAATTTAGAGTTAGGAGGTTTTCCCTTCTGGGCCATTCCAAAGAGGTTCCAGGGCCAGGGAGGTTCAAGCTTCAGTTTGGAGAATGTTCATTTCTTTAAAAATCCATCCAATTAATTAATTAATTAATTTCAAATATTTTCCCATGGTTACATGATTCATGTTCTTTCCCTCCCCTACTTCCCCACTCCTGTAGCTAATGAGCAATTCCACTGCGTTGTACATGTATCATTGATCAAGACCTATTTCCATATTATTGATATTTGCACTGGGGTGACCATTTAGAGTCTACATCCCCAATCACATACCCATCGACCCATGTGATCAATCATACATTTTCCTTCTGCATTTCTGGAAGATTTTCTGAGAGATACCTGGCCCCAAAATACTGATGCCCTTAAAGCCCAAAGTCACTAGGGCTGCCGGAAGACAGAAAGACCTAAGTTTACTTCCTGCCTTAGACACTTGTTGGCTTGGTGACACTCTAAATCTGTGAATGGATAATCCTAAACAAATGGGTTCTTGCAATGAAGCCACTTTTCCCTTGCTGTGGATGGGACTGTGTATATCAACTGAGGAATACAGAGCCTCGGCTTCCTCTCCTATAAAATGACGGAGTTGGCCCTGATGCCTCCTATTCAGGATAAAGGAGTTTCTGGTTCTTCTCCAGAATTCGCCGCTCCCTTTCTTCTCTAACCTTCCTTCCAACTCATGGACCACTTCTGTAGACATAATTATAGACTCTCTTGGATTGCTCTCTAATGGAGTACATCTTGTTTCTCCAGCCAGATTTTTGGGGCCTCTGGGGCTACAATTATGAGTCTTTCTCTTGTGCTCCCTAGAGTACTTGGCTCAGTGCTGAGTAGGCACTCCATAAACACTCATGGAGCGTGTGTGCATTTGTGCGTGCGTGTGTGTGTGTGTGTGTGTGTGTGTGGTCACACACATATCAGTCCATCCTTCCATCCCCACCCTCATGCCCTGCCTGCCTCACCCCACAGATGTCTTCTTCAGCTTGGCACACAGGAGGACATCTGTGAAGAGGAAGACATGTCGAAGCTTCCTTGAACTCTCTGCCATCTCCACGAGGAACCCATCCTTCACCAGCTGCCGGGTCTGATGGGAGACAACATCAAGTGAGCCCTGTTCACAGGGGTGCTGTAGGTGGGCCTGAGGGTCAGCTCAGTGAATGGGGGTGGGGAGGGGCTGGGGTGATAACCCAGGGCAGCTCCCTTTGCAAGAGGGACCTAGACACCTGCTTGGGCTGTGGGCTTACAGCTGCACCAGGACTCGTGATCCTCAGTCTCTCCTCAGCCCCAGAGAGAAGGAAGCACTGAGGAGGAACCTTTACCTCACTCACATAGATTATAAATAGGACCCTCTAAGGTCCTTGCCTACATCTGCAGTCAGGTGGTTCTTAACCTTTCTTTTTCATGATCATGGTCCTTTTTGGCAGACAGTCTGGGGAAGTGTTTTTCTGCCTCATGGATCACTTCTCAGAACATAAAATATGGAGGATTATAAAGAAAACCAATTATACCTAAAAAAAAGGTTCACCGCTCCCAGGTTAAGAACTCCTGCCATAGGGGAGGGTAGCAATTCAGAGATGCATGACCCTAGACTGCCTAAAGCACTGCAGGGGCTACAGGGTCCTGGCCTGCAACAACCTCGGGTCTAGAGCTTGGTCAGAAATGGTGCCATGCCCATACTCCACAGACACAGCATTAAGGACAGCAGCAAACTAGCTGGGGCTGGTCATTGTGGATAGAGGGGAGTTTGCTGTTGGCATGACCCTGGGCTTCTCAAAACTTCCCCAGCCTCAGTTTCCTCATCTGTAGAATGAGGGAATTGGACTCAATGAGGTCCCTTCTAACTCTAGAGCTATGATCATAATATTAGGTTCTAAAAGGAGTTCCTAGACCCTCCATTCTCTCAGGGTTCCCTGGGATGCAAGTACATAGCTTTGGTTAAGAATATATCCATGGAAGGATGTCTCAATGGGACAAAAGCCTGAAGGAAATCAATGCAAAGACTAAGAATAAACAGAGGTGAAAGTGGGGGTGGAGAAGGAATGTATAATATCCTTCTTCAGCTGTCTGACAGTTGACTAACTGGAAAGTGAGGGGCCCTCTCAGCCTTGTGCTTACCTCTCCTTTCGGGGTAGTGACTGCAGTCCGGCGGGGGTCGATATCCTCATTGATGCTGGACAGGAAGTTCTGGGAGATGCGCAGGGCATCCTGGAGTAACGGGTAGTCAGGATGGTCTACTGGGGTGTGCTTGAGGAGATCCTGGATAGAGAACATGGAGGTGAGAACTGGTGATTGCTGTAGCTCAAACCCATCCCATTTACTTCCTACAGACTAAATTCCCAGCAGCAAGGAAGAACCTTCTCAGCCCACCAAATTCTCCTGGATGGCATCTCTGTAGAGGGCCTGAGTCTATCGCAGATACTTCTGAAGAGGCAGTGAAGAGGAGCCCAACCCCCTCCCCTATTCCCTATGTTTCTAACAGGAAATGGAAAGAGGGGAGAGACGAGGACACCGGGTGGGAAGTCAATTGCCAACCTCCTGAGCGATGGGAGCATTTGGCCAAATGTCAAGCTTAGTAGCCCAGCTATATTTAGGCCCAAGGCTGGTTGGCATGGAGACCATGGGCCAAGCAGGCGCAGTTGGGACCAGGGGACTCCCCAGATTAGGGTTCTGGGCACCACACAATCTCTGTGGCTCTAATACCTTCCCATCCCTGGACCTGGCCGCCTACTTCTCTTTCAACCCCCTCCCACACCTAGCCCGATACTCACATGGAGGACGAGGGTGCTCCGCGTGACACGGTCGATGGGCTTGTAAAGCAGTGCTGGGTGGGGAGTTTGGGGGAGAGAGGAAGGAGAGAAGAGCACAAGGGACCCTCGTGAGACATCTGAAGCAAGCAGGCCAGAGGCAAACCACGAGGGCCAGCAATTCCATACTTTCTGCATGGTGGGATGCTCAAATCAGTGACTGGAGGTCTAAGAAGCCCCATTCTTCCTTATTGTTATTCCTTGTCTCCCAGGAGAAGGACTTCTCCCCACCCCCTCCACTCACACCCCATTGTGTTCTTTACAACTAGGGAGTGGCTTGTGGTGCCCCTTCTATGTTCCCCCCAGCTCTGGACCACCCAGAATCACGGCATCTGAACTGGAAGAGGCTTCAGACATCACCTAACCAAACCACAACTCTACCAATCAAATTTTCAATTCAACAAACATTAGGTTCTCATTACCAATTAATGGATGAACATTTATTAAATGCCTATTTATGCCCCAGGCATTCTGCGAAGCAAAAAGCCCATACAATAATCCTGATAAATTACCATCCTGCCCCATCAAGGAATGGAGAATTCTATCATGTTCTGAAGCAGTCCAGCTTGCTTTGGGGAAGCTCTCACTATAACAAAGTAGTTCCTCATTTCAAACCAGAATGGCCTTCTGCAGCCTTTACCTATTACTTAGAATTTCTGCCTTCTAGGACTACAGGGAATGACTCAAATCCCATCAAATACCACCATTTCTCAGTTCCTTCAAGGGATGTAGACTAGCTATGCTTTCCAGTCTTCTGACTCTCTCAGATGTCCTGCTCTGGATGTGGCCCACTTATCCTTCCTAAAATGTGTCACCTAGGATAGAGTAGCTCAGATTTAAGTGGTCTGACTGGGGAAGAGTACAAAGAGGCTGTCACCTTCCTCATTTCTGACCTCATCCCACTAATAATGCAGCGAGGGTCACATTTCTTGCTGCCATATCACACTTCTGACTCATTTGGAGCTCACAAGTTACTAAAAACCTCAGATCCTTTTTGCTCCCACATAAACTCTAATCTAGACAGGTATCACTTATCCTGTATTTTACAGTTGATTGTTTGAACCACATGAAGGACTTTACATTTAACTCAAGCTCATAAGCGTTCACCTTGTTGGAAAAACTGACCTTCATTCCTTCTCTTGGATTCATGTCAATCCTTGTTAGACTTGGCCTCACTTTGTCCCGACAACGCCAGCCCTTCACACTTTTTAGAGGGCACATCGTGGGCTGGCAGGAGCTATTGCTACTTTGCCCAGACAGGATGGTTGTTCCTGCCTGGTTCTATCATGCTCTATCACTCTCCACCTCCTTCCTCCAAGCTGCTCAGGACAAGATAGTAGCCCAACATAGTCAGGAGAGAATGACAAGCTTCTTGTCTATACTCTTAGCCCCATCTCCTTCTACAGAAGAGCTCACGGCACTGAGATTCTCATGAAAGAAAAGGATAAGCAGGAGGAGATACAGGACAGAAACATTCTCCCCAGAGAAAGGCTTCTGGACGTTAGGGAAAGGAAGGAAGGATGCTGGAGGACACTATGACTGGGAGAATCCACCTGGGCAGGCTTCAGACACAGGCTGGCTGCAGCCAAACTCAAGCACTCCCCTGTTCCCATCACTCATGCCCCCATTTTCTAGATTTGGCCATCAGACAAAGATTGTTGGGTTTCAGTGGTGACAGGTGGAGGCAGCAGCTGGCAGCTGAGTCTGCCAGTGTTTCCCAACTACCAATTCCAAAACCATTTCCCTCAGAAAATAGCCATACCCTTTTCTCTCTCCCTGAGAGGGCTCAACCAACACCAACTCCAGATTCTGGGTCTCTCAGGGAACTGGATAGGGAAGAATATTTTTGGAGATGAGAGCTGTGGTTCAGGCTCCTGGACATCTGGATGGACTCCCCGGGGGTGGAGGTGGGGGAAGACAAGGGGAGCTCACAATTGCAGCCCTCAGCCTGGCCCTTTGCCACCATTCTCATCCCAATCACTAAACAAAAAACAGCTATCCACAAAATTTCCTATCCACAGCTCAGCCACGTTGCTGAGTAGACCTCCTTGGAGTGGGAGTGGGGGGAAAATTTGTTCCTCACAAACACAGGTGAAGTTCTTAAATGGGGTGGAGTAAATGTCAGCCACTTTATTTCCCTAAAGTCTTCACCATCTGTATTTTTAGCTCTTCTCATTTGGCATCTATCAGAGAATTTTTCCTGGTGATGCCTGGGCTGGGGTGTGGAGGATGTAGCAATGATGGGGTGCTTAGCAGAAAAAGCAAAGGACAGGCATGACTATGGGGCATGGCCCTCAAGCAGGACCCTGGGTAGAGGCCCATCCTATCCCAGAAATGTAGCTTCTCAGATACGGATCTAGAAGGGACCTTAGAAATGATCAAAGAAATGAACACAAGGGGGGTACACACCAACTGGGGAATGGCTGAGTCAAGTATGGTCTATGAATGTAATGGAAGACTGTGGCCCTATAAGAAATTATGACGGAAAGGGACGGTTTCATGGAAACTCAGTATGAACTGAAGCAGGGAGTAGTAAGTAGAAATGGAGGACAATTTATATGATTGTATAAAATAATCAATTTACAACACTGTAAAGTCAAACAAAGACTTGGAAAGGCTTAAGAACTCTGATCGATGCACTGACCAGCCTCAGGAGACTCAGGATGAAAAACACCACTTGCCTCCTGAGCAGGAGATGGACTCAAGATACAGGAGAGACAGAGATTATCGGATATGGCTAAAAGGGAATTTCTTTTGCTTGACTATGCAAATCTGCTACAAGGGTTTTGCTTTGTTCACCTCTCACTGATGGGGAAGTGGGAAGGTGAAATAAATGCTTGTTCACTGGGTGGGGGGATGTCTTTCAAATTGTTTTTTAAATTTAGCCTGCTCGTTTTACAGATGGGGGAACTGAGGCCTGGAGAGATTAAGTGATTTGCCTCAGATTACACAGGGAATAAGTAGCAGAATCTCTGGTCCCAGTCAGCAGCCTTACACTGCACCCCCCCCCGCCCCGCCCCTGGAAGATCCCAGAAAGGAGAGGGAGAAAGGTTCATGGGTGTCAAAAGCCAGATAGAGGGAGCTGCCCTCCCGCCCCAGGCCCAGGGAAAGCTGACACTGCACCTTCAGGCTCCAAGCCTTGGAGTCTCAAGGGGAAGAGGTTTCTGACTAATCTTATTGACTTTTGTTGGCAGAGAGACATCTGCATAAGTCAGAGGCCTGGTTTCAGGAGGGTTATTAGTACCACTACTGCTCACCTCTAGAGACTGCTGGCTTCAAGGACCAATGAACCGAGACCCAAACTCTTAGGTTCTCGCCTGGGAGGGAGTCAGACCCAAACCACAGCAGCTGTGCTGTGGCATGTTCAGGAGTACAAGGCAATGATGGGGAGAATGGTAAGGGAAAAGAACCAGCTGACTGGTTTACAGGGCACAGGCAGTCACAGAGGTAAGCTGTGTGGATAACCTCAGTGACTACCCATCCACTCTACAGAGCAAATATAGGTCCCTATTCTTAGATCTCATGG
Source organism: Gracilinanus agilis (assembly GCF_016433145.1). NCBI lineage: Eukaryota > Metazoa > Chordata > Mammalia > Didelphimorphia > Didelphidae > Gracilinanus > Gracilinanus agilis. The sequence continues at coordinate 488,915,419 of NC_058133.1, read as the reverse complement.
CCTTCCCTTGAAAGGGTGAGAATCATCCCCTTCTGAGCAATTCTAAGCCCCTCCACCTGTTCTGGGAAAACCAACCTTCTTCCTACACATGGCTCATTCTACTTTTCCTACTTGTAAATCTCAAGCCTCTTCCATGATGCCCCCATTACCTGGAATGACTTGTGCCCCGTGCTACTGCTTCCCCTGTCCTCCACCTTCTAATCTCTCCTCCTCCTCTTTTTCCTTTTAGAAAGACTTCCTAGAATTGAGAGGAATAGGCCATCAAACATCCTGTAAGCCATTCACTCTCTCTGCAAAGGGAGATTAAAAAAACCAAGAAGACAGAATGACCTCCATTCATCTCTGCCTGGACTCTTTCAGCAAATCATCAGGAGAGAGGAGGGGAGAGTGGGAATAGGGCTCTCCTATTCCAAAGATGCTTGCAAATAATCTAGGAATCCCTCCCAGGGACCAAGGGGTTAAATCCACCAGCGAGAAGCACCTGGAAATACCCGAGATATCTATCTATCTATCTATCTATCTATCTATCTATCTATCTATCTATCTATCCATCCATCCATCCATCCATCCATCCATCCATCCA
>NC_058133.1:488872355-488904888 GCF_016433145.1 Gracilinanus agilis | reverse complement strand
GGAGAGGAGAGGAGGGGAGGGGAGGGGAGGGGAGAGGAGAGGAGAGGAGGGGAGAGACACACAGCTGAGGCATCATCATCAGCGTGAAACCTTCAGAGATCTCCCTGACTGCTCGCATGCTACCTTGGATATTTATGCTCTTTGTGTTTATCCTGTATGTACACATACGTGTGCTGTTATCTCCCTCAACAGGATGGAATCTCCTTGTGTGCTACCTGACCCACAGTGGATACCTAATAGATGCTTGTTCCATGTTGCTATGCTTATTAAATCTGCAAAGTGCACTTCTCGAGTTATGGTACAAATGTTTTTCTCTCCCCATTTTCCAGGTAAGCAAACTGAGGCTCTGTGCCTGGAAGTGACCTTGCCCTGGTCATAGAAAGGTAGTTGGGAAATAGGCGGAGGACGTAGGTTCAAATCCCATCTATGTCTCATTCTGTCTTGGGTCAAGACACTTGGATTCTTTGGCTCTCAGTCCCCTCTCCTCCAGGAATTGTTTCCTTGTGGTCCCAGCCTCTGTCTTAGAAATGGGGCTCAGGAAAGGATTCATAATTAGTCTATGGATGGACCTGGACTTGGAGAATAATGGCTGCACCTGCCCTGAGCCCAGGACTCTCCTGGGGCAGCCCAGCACAGACACACATTCTTATCTTCATCTCATTGGAGGCCAGCTATAGTTCTTCCCTTAATTCTCGCCCCAATAAAGGGCGATGGGCTTTCTTGGTGTCAGAAGATCTGATTCTAGTCCAGGGAGAGCACTTACTAGTTGTGGGGCCTTGGACCAGTCACTGTCCCTCTCTTTGCCCTGGTTATCCCAACTCTAAGGCAGGAAGCCCCCTCAGTGAGATTTCAGTCCTCTGACTCCTGGACCAGGGCTCTCCTCAGTCCACCCCACTACCTCTGAAACCCTGGATAAATTGCAAAGTGCAAGGTAAAGGGGATTCCCTGGCCCCTCTCCTCTCCAGGCTTCCAACACTAGTTAGTAAAATAATAATAACCACTTGCATTTGAAAACAGTCCAATACAAAGTAGAGCAAAAGACTGACTTTGGTGTCCAAGGAGCTGGGTTCAGGTCACTTGGGCAAATTCCTTAATTTCTATGGACTTTAATATTCCCAAATGTAAAAGGAAGGGTTTGGAATAGATGACCCATAAAGCAGGGTGGCACACTGATTCTAGGGCAGCTAGGGAATGTCATGGTGCATAGGGTGCCAGGTCTAGTAAGGAACACTAAAATCCAGCCTCAGACATATATCAGTTGTGTGACCCTGGGCAAGTCACTTAATCCTGTTGGCCAAAGTTTTCTCATCTGTCAAATGGGCTGGAGAAGGAAATGGCAAACTGCTCTCGTATCTTTACCAAGAAAGGCCCAAACAGGGTTACAGAGAGTCAGACAGGACTGATTCTGGAGTCAGAAGGCTTTGTTTTCAAATCCTACCTCTTCTATTACCAACTATGTGACCCTGGATGAACTTCTTCATCTTCCCTTCACCTGTTTCCTCATCTATAAAATGAGAGGGTTGAATTAGATGGCTTCTGAGAGGTCCCTTCTGAACTTAGGGGGAGTTATGTGATCTTGGGCACAATACTGATTCTAAGACAGAAGGTAAAGATTTAAAAAATAAAATAAATACAGAGATTTAGGAGGAGGAGTTGGGAAAGAAGGCTAGGCTAAATGGATTAGAGTGAAAGTCTGACTTCTACATCCAATAAGAACTATATTTATGAAGATCCAACAGGATCCCCGATCCTGGGTCAATGCTAACGTTGTCTCTAAATCGTTTCATCTCCTTGGACCTCAGTTTCCTCATCTGTAAAAAGACAGAATCTCCGTGGCCAAGATTAACAAGGGACACATTCTTTACATGTGGAAGGGGGCTTGAGGGGGTTTCCCATTCCAAAGCCTTTTCCAGGAACCTCCTCCAGCCCCCCCAAATCACATACTCCCCAAGGCTGCCAGTCCCTCCAGGCTGGGTACCAGCCAGAGTCATTAAGCATTCTGGGGGTGGTGGTTGCCTGGAAACAGCAGCTTAGCACTGGGTGATCTAATAAAGCAAATAGCTGAGATGCTAATTCCCTTTTTCCGGGTAATGAATAATCAAATCTCTAAAGCCAGCCTCCCTCCCTCCCTGCCACCCTCAGAAGGCAGACTCCTTCAAAGGCTTCGGGCAGAGTCAGGCTGGCTCTGTTTCTATCCCTCCATCTTTTAGTTCCCAACCAGGCCAGGCCTAACTTAGAGACCCCAAAACAGAGCCATTCCTGATTGCCTCCACAGATGAACCCAGCTAGTCTGGGGCTGCCAGTGGCCCAGGAGAGGAAATGAACTTGACAAACTCTTCTCACCTGCCCACGTGGCATCATTCCTCTCTCCCTCCAGCACTGGAAAGCAGTCATTCAATCCAGTCCATTTAGACTAGCCTCCTTTCCCATCTCTTCCCACCAGAAATGGCTGATGCCCTTTCCCTGGAGATGAGACCATGAATAACTGCTGGAAAGGATTCCAGAAACCTCATTCTCCAAACCCCTCTTCAAGCAGTCAAGGAACCAAGGCTCAGAGAGCCACAGGGCTTGCCCACCATCACCCAGGTAGGGTGAGAGGCAGGACCCAGGTCTTCCAGATGTTCAGGTTCAACACTTTCCTTTTCTCAGAAAGGATGGCTCATTTTGCCTAGAATTATAAAAGTTTGCAGTTGAAAGGGACTTCCTACCTATTCTGCGTTAATTTTTCTAAACAGGTGGTTCCTCTCACTCCCACTTTGATCACAAGAAGACCTGTGTTTAAGTCTCTCCTCTGACACACATTGGCTAAGTGACCTAGGTAAGTCACTTAACTTTTGTGGGCACCCAGCAAGGCTCTAATATTTTAAGTTTCAAGATAGTGGTTGATCTGCATTGCTGTAAAAATTAAATCACAAATTTAGTTAAAAAAAAAAAAAAAACAATGACCTTCCTTGGCAAAGTGGTGCAGTAGAATTTTAAGTCAGAGACCCTGGATTCAAATTCTCCTTCTATCACTTAACTATCCCAGCTTGTTCTTGGTTTGAGGGCACTCCACGTCTATCTGTAGGTAGCAGAAATCCTGTTCCCCTGCTACTTTTCCCCATTCAATATTACCGCTCAGGACAAACTGGGGACAAATGCAGTTTCTTGGGGCTCTCCTTCCTCTCCAGTATCCTGATCCTTCTGGCTGCTAAGAGTCTTGCAGTCGCTGCTGGCTATCATTTGGTTCCTTGAAAAGGTCAGAACTTGTGTCTCTGTGATTCTGTCTGTCTGTCTCTCTGTGGTCTTCTCCTCTCCCTGTCTCTCCACCCTCCCACCCTCCACACCCCCCAACTTAGACACTAAGGAAAAAGAGGCAAGAAGAGGGTCATGGTAAGTCTAGAAGGCCATTAAGGAAGCATAAACCCCAGTAGGAGATGCAGAAGGACTGCTGGGGCTGTAGAACATGACAGGAAAAGGAGGCAAGAAGAGGCTAGTCTTAGGACTTTAAAGAAGCAATGGTACACTAGACAAAAAGCTAGTCTCAGTCAGAAAGACCTGAGCTCAAATTCTGCCTCTGACACAAACTGGCTCTGTGATCCTATCATTAACTCTCCTTATGATAGTAGGAAAATCACTTAAAGCTTTCAGGCCTTCGTTTCCTCATCTGTAAAATGAGATGGCCCAGAGGGAAGACACTTCCAGTCCTAAATCTTAGGATACTTGTGACAAAAGGGAGGCTTTTCCCCCAGGGGCTGGGAAACAAAAAACTAAACTGAAGGGGGGCTGGGAATTTTGGAGGGGTACTAGCCCTTTGGGGATCTTTTTTCCCCTGAAAACTACTGGTTTGTGCTGGCATCCCTGTTGTCCTGACTGTATCCACGAACACTCATCTACCCAAAGCTTGGTGGTAGATGGTCATCTGAGTCCTAAAAATTTACCAGCCTAGAAGGAGACCCAGATCCTAGAGGGGGGCTGCTTTATCTCCTCCACTGGGTAACAGAGTGTGGAGTCTGCCAAGGAGGGAAAAAGGAAGGCTCAGGGACTTACCAGTTTTTGGAAGAGGTGGCCCAAGGTGACCTGGCTGTCCCACTGCTGTACTTTGGGGCAGAGGTTATCATAGAATTCCTTGTGGATCTCATAGATGTCCTGAATTTTGTAGAAGATGGTCTCAATCTGCTGGATGGTGAGCACAGGCTGGGAGGTGGTGGCTGTGGCCTTGAGTGGCTTCATGGGCTGTTGAGCAAGAAGGGAAAGAAAACAGGCTGGAGTGAGAAAACTCAGGGGAACCAAAAAGTCAGCCAAGAAAGTGGGGAGCGCTCGGAGTAAGAGGAGACCTGCATTCAGATGTCAAACTCCTTAAACTCTGAGCCTCAGTTTACTCATCCATAAAATGAGGACAAGTATGCTTATACTATCTACTTCATGGGGACAATGCAAAGAAAATATACAATAAGTTTTAAATATATTAATGTGTCAAGGACCTGTGGGAATTCTAAATAAAATAATAATAATAATAATAATGAATTTCAGTGGGAATTCTACATAATAATAATAATAATATATTATATTTCAGCGGGAATTCTACCCAATAATTATTTTAATATATTAATACAACATATATTATACAACATATATGTACACTATATTATGTAATTATATTAATTTGCATAACACATTACACAATAACATTAATGTGTATCATATATTATGTAATAATATATTAATATACATTATATATTGTGTAATGAGACATTAATATGTATATTATCATATGATAGAATAATAATATAATTTTAATGGCAGCTTGGTGGTTCAGTGGTTTGAGAGCCAGATCTGGAGATGTGAGTTCCTGGATTCAAATCTGGCTTCAGATACTTCTTAGCTGTGTGACCCTGGGCAAGTCACTTAACCCCAGCCATGCCACTCTTTTGCCTTGGAACCGACACCTGGCATCAATTCTAAGGCAGAAAGTAAGGGTTTAAAAAAATAATAGCCATCATTTATGTAGCATTTTAAGGTTTGAAAAATGTTTTACAAATATTATTTCATCTGATCCTAAGAATCTCCCTGGAAGACAGATACAATTTTTGTTGTTCAGCCATTTTTCAGTCATGTCTGACTCTTTAGGACCCTATGTGGGGGTTTTCTTAGCAAAGATACTAGAGTGGTTTACCATTTCTTTTTCTAGTTCATTTGACAGATGAGGAAACTGAGGCAAACAAGGTTAAGTGGCTTGTCCAGGATCAAACACAGCGAGGAAGTGTCTGAGGCCATATTTGAACCCAAGACTTCCCATCTCTAGGCCTAGCTCTCAATCCACTGAGCCACCCAGCTGTCCCAGTTTTTTTTTTTAAATAACCAAGACTCAGCTATAGGAGAAACCCAGGATCAGTAAGTTCCACCCGCTAATGAAGATCAGCCCCTCCTTAGCAGCTTCTAATCTTCAGAATTACCTGGCATCAGGGAGAGATTTAATTGAGGAACTTTTCTAGGATCACAGAGGCAGGACTTGAACACAGGCCTTGTGAGCTCTAAACCACCCATCAGCAGGCCTTGTTGCCTTTCCTATAAATGGGAATTATTATTAGCCTCCATCCCCACAGGGAGAGGAGGGGTTGGCTGGGAGGGTGGGGGGATACCCCTCGCCAAGATCCTGCCCAGACGAGGGCCCGGGGCTGGCACTGTACCCATTCCATAGGGCCTGGAGCCTGAGTTATACTAGGGTGCGGCTGCCACAGGTCCCAACAGGCCATGCTCGGCTCACATGGCCAAGAGACCCAACATGCTGGGACCTGCCGGATCCTGGGAGAGAGGCCAGGGCAGGGCATCGGCCGCCTCCATCTGGAAGGCAGCCCGCACACAAGCTGTAGGCATTGGGCAGTGCCCCGCGAGGCATGTGGTAATGGGTTGTTTGCTTTTTCTAACAGGGTCCACACCTTCCTCTGGGGAGGACCTCACCCAGCATTTCATGAAGTCCCTTCCCCTCCCACTTCCTCCCTCTGAACCCAGCCTCCCTTTTGCCTGCGGTGGAGAGAGGAATCTGGGGCTCTCTAGAGAAGAAGATCAAACAACTCTTTTTTTCCCTGAGACCGGCAGTGGTCCGGCGGATAGGATCACAGGCACTAAAGCCAGAGGGGACCTCAGGGACCATTTAATCCAACTCTCACATTTTACAGCTGAGGAAACTGAGGTCCAAAAAGCTAAGTGACTTATAAGATCATCACTTTATTTTTTTCTGTTATAAAAATATTTTATTTTTACCAATCACACGTAATGATTTTCACACAAGTTTTCTGAAGTTATGTGATCCAAACTGTCTCCCTCCCACCTTTCCCTCTCCCCTCCTGGAGATGGCAAACAATTTGACCTGGGTTACTCATGTATTATTATGCAAAACTTATTTCCATCTTATTCATTTTTATAAGAGAATAGTCATAAAATCAAATAAACTAAAACAAATAATTGTATGCTTTGATCTGCATCTGATTCTGATAGTTCTTTCTCTGAAGGTAGATAGCATTCCCCGTCATAAGTCCCTCAGAATGGTCCTGTATCGCTGTTAGTAGCAAAGTTTATCACATTTGATCGTCCCACAATAATGCTGTTACTGTGTATGATGTTCTCTCAGTTCTGCTTATTTCACTCTGCATCAGTTCATGGAGGTCTTTCCAGCTCTTTCTGAAATCATCCTGCTACTCATTCCTTGTAGCACAATAGTATTCCATCACTATCATATACCACAATTTGTTCAACCATTCCCCAATTGATGGACATCCTTTCAATTTCCAATTTTTTGCCACCACAAAAAGAGCAGCTAGAAATATTTTTGTACAAGCAGATCCTTTCCCCCTTTCTTAAATCTCTTTGGGATACAGACCTAGTAGTGGTATTACTGGATCAAAAGGTATGCCCTTTTTTTATAGTTCTTTGGTCATAATTCCAAATTGCCCTAGGATCATCACTTTAGAGCTAAAAGGGGACTCTGAGGTCATCTAGTCCAACCTCTCCATTTGTAAAACGGGAAAACTGAGTCCCAGAGATGCTCAGGAAATTAACCTGACTTGCCCAAGGTCCCATAGCTATTTAATGTCGGAGTTAGGATTTGAACTCAGGGCTGCTGACTCCAGAGCTAAGGTTCTTTAAAAAAAAATCCTCACCTTCTGTTATATTACTGACTTTAAGACAGAAGGGCAAGGGTTAGGCATTTGAGGTTAAATGTCTTGCCCAGGGTCACAACAGCTAGGAAATGTCTGAGATCAGATTTGAACCCAGGTTCTCTCAACTCTAGGTCGGTCTGGAATTCTACCCAGTGTGCTACCTAGTTGCCCTCTACCCCCTTTTAAACCCTTACTTTCTGTCTTAGTAACAACTCTAAGTCAAAAAGGTGGGAGCTAGTTAAGGCTTTTTTAGTTACCAGGATATACTGGCCCCATCTAGGCTCATCATCTTTTCTTTTCGCTAGGTAACAATTCTTCCATTCCGGCAGGCAGGTATGTGTACATATGAACTGAGACCCTCCAGGCCAGCAAAGATGGTGATCCAGAAGTCTCAGGAATGAAGAACAAGCTGTCGTCACCCAGTATGGCCCACAGAGTTAACCAAAAAGAGCAATACATTGGGATGTGGGTGTATACAGTTCCTGACACCCACAAATCATCTGTTTTATGCTTCAGACAGAGACTTTCCTAAGACAGCTGGTCTCCAAAGACCTGGTCACTCGTCTTGGAACTCTGCTGGTGTGGCCTGCATGGAGGGTTAAGGATGGGGAAGGAACAAGGAGGGAAATTGGCTGCTCTGTTTCTTGGGAAAAGAAAAAGAAAATGAGAGCTGATTTTCTCTGTGTTGCTTGGGAGCAGAGAACTAGGCAAGATGCATCCACCTTACACAGATGCAGGTTTAGGCTATACAAAAGGGAAGAATTTTCTAACAAGCTGTCTAGCAAGAGAATGAGCTTTCTTGCTGCGGGAATATGCCCACTACCGTGTCAGTGAACGCGATCCAAAAAAAAGCTAGATTAGATGCCCATCTGTCACTCATGCTATAGGAGCGATTGATTCATTCATGGGCTGGAACCAACAGCACAGAACTAAGGCTCATTCATAGCTTCTTTAAAGCTAGGAAAAGTAGCAGGGGTCATCTCATGAAGAAAATGCCCAGACAGGTTAAGGGACTTGGCTGATATCACAAAGTCTGAGACAGGGGAGACCTGGAGGTAAGTCTTCCAGACTCCAACTCATACGTACACTTAGAAATGACTGAGCCTGAGCAGAAATTCCAAGCCTGGGCCTCTAATCCCAAGTTAGGACTCCATCCCGAGCGGACGAGAACTAGCATCTGATCCCGGCGTCTCTGCTTCTAAAGCCTTTCTTACCACATCCTCACTGCATTAGGCAACTACTGGATGAGACAGCCTAAGATCCCTTTCAGACATCACATTCGAGGAGTCTAAGTTTGGCAAAATGCTGACCTCAGCTCCAGCTAAGTCTTACAAGCAAAAAGCCCCAAAGACTCCCCCTCTCCCACCTATCTGAATGTGAAAGCTGTAGCTCCCAACAGGAAGGAGTCACTTTCACTTAAATGGACAAACAACAATCCAGTTGTTAATCCTCCATGATTCCCAACTCCAGGAAGGAGGGATTCTAGAAAATACAGAGCATAAGCAGACCTTTTCTCCCTCCTTCACACTTCTGACAACCTTAGCCAATCAACACCCACTGAGCATCTGAACACAGGAGTCAGGAGTCAGGAGATCTGAATTTGAGTTTGACTTCAGACACTTCTTAGCTATTTCACAGAATCAGAGATTTAAGCTTCAAAGAGTCTCAGAGGCCATTCTTTGCCTAATCCCTTCATTTTCCAGATGAGGAAAATGAGAATCAGTTAACAATAGCTAACCTTTATACAGCATTTACCTGCCACTGTGCTAAGCCCTTTACAATTATTATCTCATTTGATCCTGACAGCAACACTAGTAGAAAGGTTATCCCCATTTTATAGACAAAGAATATGAAGCAGACAGAAGTGAAGAGATTTCTAAGGTTTTACAAATTTGAATATATATGTATATATATATATTAATATGATATCACAACAGAGACATGATATATACACGTAATCACATAATAGATTAAAATAGCAAATGATATTATAATTCACAAACACAAATATTATATCCATATGTGAATATGTGAAAACCATAAACATATATAAACATACACATATTAATACAACATGCAATATTACAATATGTGTATGTGCATGCCCATATATATACATATACAAACACACACATACATATGGGTATGCACAACACTAAAAAAGATATTAGTGAAAGCCAGGGTCTCTGCTCTGAAGCATTTTATCGTCTATAATCAGCAATCAAGCACCATTTATTAAATATCTACATCTGAAGAAAATGCCAAGAGGGAAGGATAATAGCATCCTACTGAGTTAGAGATGGGAATGACTTCAGAGTTCTTTTAGTGTTGGGGTTTCTCACTTGGGACACACAGACTCCCTCTTCCCAAGAGATTCCTGAAAAGATTTCAGGGGTTCTCTGAACTTGGATGCAAAAAAAATTGTGTTTTCATTTTCACAAATTTGGCATATTCTTTAGAAATTTAAAACTATTTTTTCTATGGGGGAGTCCCTAAGCTTCACCAGACTACCAGAGGGGTCTATGATACAAAACATTAAGAATGCTAATCTAGTCTAACAACTTCATTAAAAAACAAACAAACAAAAAACAACCCTTACTTTTTTGCCTTTGTAACAACTCTAAGAAAAGGGGGGCAAAGGCTAGGCAATTGGGGCTAAGTGACTTGCCTAAGGTCATGCAGCTAGGAGGTATCTGATGCTATATTTGAACTCGGGTCCTCCCAACTCCAGGTCTGGCTCTCTATCCACTATACTACCTACATACCTCCAAACACTTCATTTTGCAAGGGGAAAAAACTGAGGCAGAGAGAAGGTCAAAAAACTTGCCCAGAGCCATATGGCTGGTGAAAGATAGGACTAGCATTATATCCCACGTTTCAGGACTCAGAGGACTGTTTTTTCTGTTATCTAATAAGTTTATGCCATCACAGAGTTTCTTCCACTTTTGATCTTTCCTTCTTTATTTAGCCCAGAATTCCGAGCTGTGATAAGGTCCCTTCCAGCTCAGAATCAACTCTCCTTTAATCTTTCTCCAAAATCACTTCTTCCTTCTGACTTCCCTCTATGGCATCACTATTCATCTGTCTCTCACGGCTGTAACCTTGGTGCCGGCTTTGAGTCTGCCCTCTCCCTTCCTGTTTGCCTGGATCCATGTAGGGCAGATATCTGATTAGGGTCGAAGAGTTTAAAAAGCACTTTTACTTGAAAACAAAGGGAAAAACAATTACACAAGACAATGCAAAGTCTTGAATGCCAGGCTATTCTTGCACATTCCTCATAACCTCCCAGAATGGCATGGTCTAAAAGCACAATGAATGTGGCATCTTTAAAAGGAAACACTAAGAGGAGAGGGAACATAGGCTTTTGTGCATTTAGAGGTGGGAGAGACTTTTAGATTCATCTAGCTCTAAATCGTTTTTTGTTTTCCATTGCCTTTTTGGACTCCAATGAGAGCCAGGAGGGACTCTTGCTCAGAGTAGTATTTTTAAATGCATAAGATACAAAAGATTACCAAAAAAACTGGCTCTATTGATTATTAAATATAGTTATCAATTTTTTAAGTTCATGGACCTGAAGTTATGAAATAAATAATAAATGTGATTATCTCCATTTTATAAAAGAAAAAACTGGGACGGAGAGATGAGAAGTGACTTGTCCAAACAGGTGGCAGGCCTAGGTCTTGGCACCCCAAGCTCACTGCCCTCTCTGTCCTCCAGTCACAGTGTGACGTGTTGGTACACAGCTCCTTGGGCACTAAGTCCTCATGTCCATCCCTCATTGCAACTCATTCTAGAAGGCCACCCCGTCTCCAGACTCCTGGAAGTCTGACCTTTCGTGGAAGGCCCTGTTCTCATTAGCTGTCCTAACTTTGTACCTCTGGATCAACTCGACAGTCAATATGCTCTGGAGCCCACCTGGCCTTCGCTCCATCAGCCATGAAGGGGGCTCCTGTCTATCTTCTCCCATTTCACGGTCATTAAATTCTCATCCCCATCTAACTGAGGCTTCTTATTCTTGACTCCTTTGCAGAGCAGAGAAATGGAAGGAAGCCCTCAACTCCAAGAATGCAGGAGCTCAGGTTCTGAGGCCCTCCAGCTTCTCCAGGCTCCCACAGATGACTCACCCAGGTTCCTCCCCAAACCCTGGGGAGATGTTTTCCAGCATCTTATCTAAGAAACTGCTTAGAGGTAAAACAACAACAGCCCATTCCTACCTCTTAAGAGTGTGGTAGACAGGAAGGAAAGCTGAATTTGGAGAAGCAGGCCAGGTCTGAAAGTTAATTCAAGACTGTCCACTACCTGTGTGATTTGGGGGCAAGTCGCTTGACCCAATGGGGCCTCAGTTTTCTTATCTGCAAAGTGAAGGGGTTGGACTAGATAATCTTAATAGCATTTATATAGTGCCTACTGTGTGCCAGGTACCAAGCTTTACAACTAATATAATCTCATTTGACTGTGACAAGAACCCTGGAAGGTAGGTGCTGTCATTATCTCTATCTTACAGGAGATTTCAGGCACACAGAGGTTCAGTGACCTGCCCAGGATCACACAGTTAGTGAGTGTCTGAGGCCACATTTGAACTCAGGTCTTCCTGATTCCAGATCTCAAAGATCCCTTCAACCTCCATGTTTCTGATCCAACTAATAATAATAATAATAATAATAATAATAATAATAATAAGAAGAAGAAGAAGAAGAAGAAGAAGAAGAAGAAGAAGAAGAAGAAGAAGTTTATTTCTACAAGACATGTTGAGGAAAGCATCATATTAGAGTACATTTATAAGTTAATCAGCTAATAAGCGTTTATCATTATCTTACTATATAACACAAAAGGGGAAATTTGGAGACAAAAAGATCTGAGTTCAAATTCCAAATCAGATATTTAGTACCTGGGTAACCCTAGGTAAGCAAGCCACTTCTTCACATTGGACCTTACTATAAAATGGGGGAGGAAGGGAGACAACGGGGAAGGGTCCAAGGTAGGTCAAAACTAGATAAAGGCCTATAAGGTCCTTTCAAGGTCTACATTTGTGATCCTATGAATAGAGGGTGGGCTATCCCTTCAAGGCATTTTGCTACAGAGGAAAGAATGAATTTAGAATCCAAGCTCTGAGTTCTAGTCCCAGCTTTGCCATTTATGACCTCTTGCAGTTGTTTAATTGTTGTAGTTGTGTCTGATTCTTTGTGACCCTATTTGGGGTTTTCTTGGCAAAAATACTGAAGAGGTCTGCCATTTCCTTTTCCAACTCATCTGACAGATGAGGAAATGAGAGGCAAATAGGATAAAATATCCTACCCAGGGTCATCTAGCTAGTAAGTGTCTGCAGCTGCATTTGAACTCAAGTCCAGGCCCAGAGTTCTATCCATTCTACCACCTGGCTGCCCATTTATGACCCAGGTGTATGCAAATATCTTCCCTTCTTGAGACCTCAGAGGAGAATGGGCCAGATGGTCTTGGGAGTCTTTCAGTTTAGATCCCATTTATGACTAGTGTGACTTTGAGAAAATAATTTTCCTCTCTGAGCCTCAGTTTCTCAGTCTGTAAAATGAAGGGACTACAGGAGATGCCCTCTGTGTTTATATTACCAAAGCTTGGTTCTGTGAGTTCATCTAGACCACACCTCTTGGGAGGAGGGCCCGGCTGTTTTCTCTTTTTAGAACAAGAAGGAAACAACTCCCCAGGCTCCAATGAAGAGAATCGTTTAAGTCATCCAGTGACTCACTGGAAAGACCAAAAAGTGGAATTAGCATCTACAGAATAAATCTACAGATTGGGTTCAGCCCAACCCTACCTGAGTGGGGAAGGCTTTGCCACCCTCCTGGGGGGAGAGGGAACCAAAGAGCAAGGGGGAATGTACACCGATGGAAGCCCTCGCACGTCTCCCCACACATCATCGTCGTCAAAAGGTCAAAAGACTTGGTTCCTCATAGACACCCCCCATCTGTCTGAGAAAGGGGAAGGCGGTAACGCCACCAGCTGCTGTTCACATGAGCAGAGCTCTGAGGTTACAGTCCCTCTGGAGAACAGCAGAGGCACAAATGAAGGAAGCAGGAGCAGGGGTGCCGGGGGCCTTAGATTGTTCCCCTTTTGAGTTAGCGTGGAGAGAACCCTCTGCAGGCTCTGCGTACCCAGATCTGGTACTTTTAATCCTCTTTCTCTTTTTTTTAACAATAGGTTTTTGTTATTTGTTTGTCTCTTTTATATCACCATAATTTCTCCTGGTATCCCTTTCCCTCCCACAGAGTCATCCTATATAACAAATATCCTTAAAGAGAAAAAAGGGGAGAAATTAGTATAACTAATTAATATATTGAAAAAGTTTGAAAATATGTACAATGTACCACATTTGTGGACCCCCTCATTCATGGAAAGTGGCAGGGGTGGGTGGTGGATTGTACCTTGTGGTTTTCAAGGCGATTACTAATCGGTACGAGGGAAAGGAAGGAGCCATAATAGGATTTCTCTTCATTTTTTAAGTTTTTGAGGACTCATAACTATTATCTCGCTTGACCCTTATAGCATTCCTGTCAAAGCAGCGAAGAGGCAAGGATTCTCTCCTCCACCAGTTTTACGGAGAACAGAACTGAGGGCCAGAGAGGCAAAAGGATTGGTTCAGGCTGAGGATCAAATGATCTAGTATCTATAAAACACTTAATATTTAAGATAATATGATATCTGTAAAGTCCTTCCTTCCTTCCAATTCCCAAGCGTGGGAATACTTTCCATAAGGTCCCTTCCTAGTCTTGATTCTCTGAGTAGACAAGTCACCCACTTCCTATGTGGTATTCTAGCCTCTTTGCTCATGAAAAAGAGGATGAGGACCCCTTCTTTTCAACGTCCTTTGAAAACTCTATTGCTCTGTTGACCTGTTGTTGTTCCTCACAAAGTATACTCCATTCTCCATCTCTCTGCTGTCCCCAGGCCTGGAGCGCTCTCTCTCCTTACCTCAGCCTCTGAGAATCCATGGCTTCCCTCGACACTCAGCTCCAATTGGCCATATCTTCTGCAGGGGGGCCCTTTCCATGCTGAGATGCTAGTCTTGCCCTGAAAGTTCTCCCTTCCATCTCCTTGGCATGCCCTATTTATTTATAGGTGGTCTCCTCCTTTAGCTCCTTAAGACTGCTTTATGCCTAGCACAAATAAGCACCTTAATAAATGATTTGCTGATTGATTGATTCTTCCCAAGGATGTTCTGAGGCTGAATCAAAGAGACTACCTGGGTGGGTGCCCCAGCTCTCCGAAAGAATACAGCTATTGTGACTTATTAGCCCCAGGCCTAAGGGATCCAAAGCACCTTCCTCTCCCAGGAGGCCAAGGCTGAGCCCTGCCATCACCCTCTCCCCTGGCCAGCTGCAGCTGCAGTATTCAAATACACATTGTCTTATCTTCCCCTGGCATCCAGTCTGCCAGCCCCAACCTATTTGTAACCAGAGCTCAACAGGAACCTGGAATGCTAAGATTACTTAATCCTCAAGATAGTCAGAAATTCCCCAACTCCCTGTGCCCCAGGGTAAGGACTGTGAAACAAGGAAGGACCCATTTTTAAGAGTGAGTGAGTGAGTGAGTGAGTGTGTGTGTGTGTGTGTGTGAGAGAGAGAGAGAGAGAGAGAGACAGAAAGACAGAGAGAGACAGAGAGACAGAGAGAAAGAGAAAGAGACAGAGAGAGAGACAGAGAGACAGAGAGAGAGACAGAGAGAGAGAGAAAGTGTGTCACATGCATACACACACACAGAAGAGTACAGAACACAACCTGCCCAGCACCAAGAGTGCTCTCATGCCAGGAAGTGGGAAGAGAACATTCATACCCTCTGGGAGGAGGGAAGGGGGAAATAAGGATGGAGGAAGAAATAAGAAAAGGTCCTGAGACAGAGAAGAGAAAAAGGCAGGTGGAAGCAGCACAGACTTCTTACCCCTGAAAGCACACCTCATCCTTTCCTCCTGACCTGGCCAATGGCATACAAAATCTGCAGGCAGCTGCAGTGGAAAGAGATACACATTTTGAGGTTCTTCTTTCTTCCTTGGTAGCTGTGCTGCTCTGGCTGCCAGAGGGGACTGGTCAGACTTTTGCAGTCCTTGATATAGGGCTGTCCATTCTCTCTTACCACAGCTATACCTGAGAGATCAGACACTGGGGCTAAGGACAGGTAGAAAGATGAATGGGCACTGTTGCTCATTTGTTCAGGGGTGTGTGTGTGTGTGTGTGTGTGTGTGTGTGTGTGTGTGTGTGTGTGTGTTAGAGAGAGAGAGAGAGAGAGAGAGAGAGAGAGAGAGAGAGAGAGAGAGGGAGGGAGGGAGAGACACAGAGAGAGGAGAGGAAACAAGAGATAGAGAGAAAGAGTTTTCAAAGGACATATAAAATGAAGCAGGACAGTGATCTCTAGTTCTTATAGAGGGATGTGAGTAGAGAAAAGAAATAACATGACCCCCACATAGGCCATCTCAGCACTAAGGGGCCAGACCAATGGAAAGAAACCTGATGGAAGATAAGAACAGAAAAGAGAACCTAAGAATGATCCCTTTGGATCAAGAAGTCACCATGTGTCTCTTCAGAAAAAGGTTTTATCTGCAACTAGCATCCATTGTTCCCTCCTGTGAAACCTGAGGGAATCTGTCCATGCCTGACAGATCAAAGTGGCAAATTTGGAGAACTTGGGATATTGGGCAAGTCCTAAAAGTGAGATCTGGAACAGGATAGGATCTCAGAAGCCAGCAAATCCAATCAATCTCTCTCTCTCTCTCTCTCTCTCTCTCTCTCTCTCCCCCTCTCCCTCTCCCTCTCTCTCTCCCTCCCTCCCCTCTCTCTCCCCTCCCCTGCCCTCCTCCTCTTCGTATAAAGAAATTGAAGTCCAAGGAGCTTAAATGACTCACCCACACCTATTTGAATAGTAAGTGGCAAATTTCAGGATTTGAACCCAGATCCTTTGGCTCCAGAGATGGTGATCTGGTTGCTTTGCCATGTTGCCTAATGAGCTTTATGTTTCCTCAACTGTAAGAGAAAGGACCCAAATCCCTCCCAGTTCTTAGATGCCATTGCTTAAGCACCATGAGAGGCAGCATGGGGTAGTAGTGAGAACACTGGACTCAGAAGTCAGGGAGATCTTAGGTATAAACTCCACCTCAGACACTTACAAGCTACAGAACCCTGAGCAAATTGATTTAATATGTACTGAGTCAGAAAAATGAGGGGGTTGGAAAAAATCCTTTCTAGCCCTAAATGAATGATCCCATGAAAGCAAGCTCTAAGGTCCCTTCCAATGAGTCAACATTCTGATAAAACTCATCAAACTAAAAGCAGATTAAAAAAAATGTCGCAAAGCATCACAGCATCCCTAGGTTCAGTCATGCGCAAACAGTAACCCCTGGGGTACACAGGACACCTTTTTAACAAGCCAGTGAACACATAGAACAAAGTGCTTACTTTGTGGTATATCCCAATTATGAACCAGCATCTGTCAGTTTATTTTTGCATTCAGAATCATCAGGGTTGAGTTCAAGTCCTGACTCTTAACATATACTATATGCTGTCAGTGGGACCAAGTTGCTTAACCCCTGGGTGTTCTGGGAAACTCTAAAACTATATAAAATTGTAAACTGATAAAAGGAGGACATTTCACCAAGGAAATTATTGGTTTTGATGAATAGGATTTTTTCAGAAAAACCTGGAAGGACTTATATGAACTGATGCAAAGTGAAGAGAGGAGAACCAGAAGAACATTGTACACAATGACAGCAATATGTGATCAATTGTGCTTGACTTAAATATTATCAGTAATGCAAGCATCCAAGACAACTCCAAGGGACTCATGATGAACAGGGCTCTTCACCACCAAAGAAGGAACAGATGGAGTGAATACAGATTGAAGTGTACCATTCTTCACTTTATTTTCTTCATGCTTTTTTTCCTTATATGTGCCATATATATGTTTTCTTCTATAATATGACAAATATGAAAATATGTATTATATGAAAGCACATGTATAATCTATATTAGATTACCTGCTGCCTCAGAAAGGGTAAAGGAGAGGGAGGGAGAGAATTTGGATCACAAAATGTCTGAATACAAATGTCAAAAATAGTTTTTACATGCAACTGGGGAAAAAATGCCAAAAAAAAAAAAGTTAAAAAGAAATCACTAGCCTGGTTCAAAAACCAAATTTGGATAGTGTTTCTAACTTCTTGAAAAGCTTCCTAATTATCAATGCATCTGATCATCAGTAGGGAGGGTGAGTGTAGTAAGCATCATCCCTATTTAGAGGTGAGGATGCTAGAGCATTTAGAGATTGAGTAAATTGCCTAAAATCCCAAGGAGCATAAGGTGGGATGGTAGGGGAAGGGAAAGGCAGCCAGGCAGACTTGAAATCTAGACAATTTCTCCAGTTTTCCCCAACCTCAGAATGGGGGACTTGAATTTGTAAGTCTGCTAAATAGTTTTGCCTTCAGCTGCCAGCCTATTGCTCAACCAGAGGGAGAACCCCCAGGCTACCCTTCCTTTCTGGGTCAAAGAAGAGTTTTCTAGGGCTCTGGGTAATGGAATCATTAGGACTATAAAGCATAAGCCCATTCTAGGTGTGTCTGTAGAACCTGTCAGTTGGACAAAGAGAGATGGCGACTCACAGAATAGAGAAATGCCCCTCCTCTCTCCTCTCAACTCTGGACTCTAAATTCCATATAAGAAAGTGGCCCAAATGGTCTGTCTGACGGCAGAGGGGCCCCGGAGGCCCTTAAGTGCACTCACCAGCAGCAATGCCTCCAATTGGTTGATATAGATCTCTTCACTGGCCAGGAATCCTGAGAGGACCAGCTTCCTCATTTCCAGGCCTTTCCCTGCCTCCACCTGAAGGAGAGAAGAAAGAAACAAAACTCAGTTCATGAGTAGGAAGATAAGAAAAAAATCGTTAGGTGGAAGGCAGTTTTCCTGAGCCGATTTGCTGGGATGTCCTACTCCAAGAATCCCCAACTGGACTTTCTTAACCTCTGACAAAATCCTCATTCTCCCTAGGGCTCTATTCCCACACTGACAGATACCAACGTTTTCAAAGCATTACTTTGACCATGGCTTAGTGAAAGAACTGGACTTCATGAATTTCTGGAGCAAAAAAAGGAGTAGTGAAAAGATATTATTAACTGATCCAGGACAAGATGCTTCATTTTTCTAGACCAGTGATTCCCAAAGTGGGTGCTACCGCCTGCTGGTGGGTGCTGCAGCGATCCAGGGAGTGGTGATGGCCACAGGTGCATTTATCTTTCCTATTAATTGCTATTAAAATTTAAAAAAAATTAATTTCCAGGGGGCTAAGTAATATTTTTTCTGGAAAGGGGGCGGTAGGCCAAAAAAGTTTGGGAACCATTGTTCTAGAGCCTCAGTTTCCACATCTGTAAAATGGGGATCACAGGATCATAGAGTAGATTGTTGAGTTCACTTAGTCCAAAGGTCAGCAAACTATGGCTCTAGGGTCTATTTTGGTCTTTATTTTATTCTAGTAACAAATTTACACATAAGTTTTCCAAAATTACATGATTCATGCTGTCTCTCTCCCCCTTTCCTCCTCCCTCCCAGAGATGACAAGTAATTCCACTGGGTTATACATGTATTTTCACTCAAAACCTATTTTCATATTATTCATTTTTTATAAAAGAATAATCTTATTAAACCAAAACCCCAAATAAACAAGTGATAAATCATATGTTTTCATCTGCATTTCTACTCCAACAGTTCTTTCTCTAGAGGTGGACAGCATTGTCCTAGACCTAGATCACTGCATTGCTTTTAGTAGCAAAGTCTATCACATTTGATTATCCCATAAATTTTCACCATGTAGAATGTTCTCCTGGTTCTTCTTATTTCATTCTGCATTAGGCCATGTAGGTCTTTCCAGCTCTTTCTGAAATTATCCTGTATGGAATGTCATTGTGTTATAAGGAATGATGATTCCTTATAGCACAATAGTATTCCATCACCATCATATACCATATTTTGTTCAGTCATTCCCCAATTGAGGGCCCTTCCCTTTAGTTTCCAATTCTTTGCCACCACAAAAAGCTCAAATATAAATATTTTTGTACAAACAGTACAAGGTTGGATCAATTCACAACTCCACCAGCAATGCTTTATTGTCCCAATTTTGCCACATCCCCTCCAACACTTATTATTTTCCTTTGCTGTCATACTAGCCAATCTGCTAGGTGAGAGGTGATATCTCAGAGTTGTTTAATTTGCATTTACCTAATCAAGAGGGATTTAGAACATTTTTTTCATGATTATTGATAGCTTTGATTTCTTCTTCTGAAAAATGCCTATTCATATCGTTTGACCATCTACCAACTGGGGAGTGATTTGGTTTCTTACAAATTTAACTTAGTTAATTATATATTTAAGGAATTAGATCTTTATCAGAGAAATTTGTTATAAATTTTTTTTCCCAGTTTGTTGCTTGTCTTCTAATCTTGGCTACATTGGTTTTGTTTGTATCGCCCCTTTTTAATTTAATATAATCAAAATTATTCATTTTACATCTTGTAGTGTTCTCTATCTCTTGTTTGGTCTTAAATTCTTCCCTTCTCCATAGATCTGACAAGTAAACTATTCTACATTCACCTAAATTACTTATAATATCACTCTTTATGTTTTAATCATATACCCATTTTGACCTTATCTTGGTATAGGATATGAGATATTGATCTAAACCTAATTTTTGTCATGCTGTTTTCCAATTTTCCCTGCAGTTTTTGCCAAAAAGTGGGTTCTTATCCCTAAAGCTGGGATCTTTGGGTTTATCAAACACTAGATTGCTGAGGTCATGTACCCCTTATCTATTCCATTGATCCACCAGTACCAAATTGTTTTGATGATCACTGCTTTATAATACAGTTTAAGATCTGGTAATGCTGGGCCACCATCCATCACACTTTTTTTCATTAGTTTTCTAGAGTTTATTTTTGGGTGGCCCAGAGAGCTAAGAATGGTTTCTAATTCTGTGGTTTGCCAACCTTGGAATAATCCAATCCCTTCATTTTACAAGTGAAGGGATTGAGGCCCAGAGAGATTTAGGAACTTGCCCAAGGTTTTGTTGTTTAGTTGTCATTCCTTACTGTTCATGACCTTGATTGGGGTTTTCTTGGCAGAGATATTGGAGTAGTTTTGCCATTTCTTCCTTTAGTTCACTTGACAGATGTGGAAACTGAGGCCAACAGGATTGTAACTTGCCCAAGGTCACACAGTTAGTAAAGTGACTGAGGCCAGATTTGAATTTAGGAAGATGAATCTTTCTGACTCTCTATTCACTGAACCACCTAATTACCCAAGATTACATGGGTAGTAAGTGGCAGAGGAAAGATTTGAACCCATGGTCTCGGACCTTCAAATCCAACATTCTTTGGCCATACTAGGATAATAATATTTATATTGTTATGAGCTTCCGTGAGATAATAGTCAATAAAGTACTCTGTAAACCTTCTTTAATGTGCTGTAAACATCCACTGCATTCCCATTCTCCACACCTTTGGCACTGGTTGTTCCTCACAACAAGAATGTTCTCTTTCCCAAAATAGGAATCTCCAAATCCCCAGCTTCTGTTTAAGGCTCACTTATGTACCACCTCCTCCAGGAAGGCTTTCCTGGTCTCTCTCAACTGCTAACACCATCATCACTCACAGCACTGAGTTGCCCTTCAGTCTTTCTACTTTTATCTTTTTTTTTTTTTTCAACTCCTTTCTTGCATCTCAGAATTAATACTGTGTATTAGTTCCTAGGCGGAAGAATGGTAAGGGCTAGGTAATTGGGGTTAAGTGACTTGCCCAGGGTCACACAGCTGGGAAGTGTCAGGTCAGATTTGAGCCCAGGACCTCCTGTCTCTGGTCCTGGCTCTCCATCTACTGAGCCACCTTGCTTGCACCTATAGTTTTATCTTCTGTATTTTCATTGTTGTCTCCTCCATTAGAATGGAAGATCCTCACAGAGGCAAGGACAGCTTTTGTCCTTCTTAGTATCCCCAGATTTAGAGCCTTTTAAGTCACAGGCAGACACACTGTACATTGACCCCAACGCAATGATGCCATTTGGATCCTCCTGAGTAAGAAGGACAACAACCCTCTCAGCACACTACTCGGCAGAAGTCAAGGTTTGAGTGTTTCCAGTCCATTGCAATGGAAGGGTTTTCCCTTCTAAGGTCATCCTCCATATTTATCTTGTAGGAATCTGGGCATTTATATGTCTTCTCCTCCATTCAAATGTGAGCTCCTTGTATCTTCAGTACCAAACACCCAATGAATCATGGTTAATAATAGAAAAGCAAGAGCCATCATAACCTCAGAGGCTACCTATTTTAGCCATCTTCTTATGATACGGACACACGGGAATGTGGATAGACTATCAGGGTCCAGCCGGGAGTCAACAGCTATTCCCAACGGGGGAGGATTTCAAAGCTCAATCCCAAGAGCTGCACACCAATGGGATGGCCCATTCTGTGGTCCTGCTGAATCCACGGCATCCCCAGAGACACAGGACTACGTATGAGCCTGGGAGCCAAGAGGACCCCAGTCTGTAATGGGACTAATATGAGTCTGATGCTCTCTCTGTCCATGGTAATGATTTCACCTCAATTCAGGCATCATGGTGTCATGGATAGAGTGCTAGGCTTGGAGAGAGACAGGAAGACTTGGGAAGTCTTAACTTTTGGGTTCTAAAGGCCCCCCAGTTCTAAATCTAAGTCCCAAGGATCCTACAGAGTGACTTCTGTCCTCCAGGCTCCTGGACCCTCTGACCCTCCAAATATCTCAGGCTTTCTCATCACTAAAAAGGAGTTACATTCAGCTGAAATCAGAAGTGGTCAATGTCAAGGCCATGCGAGTAAATCCACGGCTCTATAAAAGATATCAGGACATTAGAGAATTAATAAATAGGATCGTTGGGTATTTAGCTGATGAGGCTCATTTCGCCCAGTTCTCTCATTTCACAGATGAAGAAACTGAGCGAGGCCCAGAGAGGGGCGATACAACCTTCCCAAAGGAGATATTTGAAAGAGTAATCGCACATTAACACTAGTTATTCTGGGAAAAGTAAGGTGTGTCAGGCGCCAGTGGAGTGCGCAGGTTTGGGAAGAGAATAACAACTGTGTTATCGGCTAAGATTAAGAAACTTTTAGATTCAACTAATTTCTTTTTTAAAACATTCCCATTTCCAAATGCAACTTATACTGATTATTTAGTCATCAATATTTTATTTTCACATCTTCATTTCACTGGGATGATTTTTCTAGGGGATATTACCACTAAGCATTGGGGGGTGGGGGGGAGTCCAGAATCTGTGGCCAGAAGACCCACATTCAAATTCTGCCTCTGTGGCTCACTCTCTGTATGACCTTGTGCAAACTGAACCAGACTGGGCCTTAGCTTCGTAATCTGTAAAATAAGAATATTACACTGGCTGCCCTCTGAGCTTGAAATCTATAACCTCAAATACACCTGTGGTCCTGGTTTCCTGGGTCAGGGAAATCTAAGAGCAGAATTCTCTGGCAGTCAATCCGGTGAAGCCTGGCCTCTTCTCAGAATCATGTTTTAAAAGGCGTAAAATAAAATACACAGGATTATAAAACAAATCAATTATGCCAAAATATCATTATTAAGACATATATATTAAATAGGTACATATGGAATACATAAACATTATTCATTTAATTATATTAATTTACTAATATTGCTTTTATTTTATATATTCTTTATTTAATTGCACGTATATTTAATTATATGTTAATTTATTTTATTGTATGTTTAATGTAGATAAATAAAAGTTTATGGGCCCCACGCTAAGAATTTATACTTTATAGAGAGGGAGGGAAAGGTGACCTGCCCTTGAAACCATCAAAATCTCTGGGTAAATCTTAGATAATTGTTTCCTGGCAAGATACCACAAAAGTCTCTCTAAATGGATAGCTCTCAAGCTTTGTTAAAGAGATCCCAGGCCAACTGGTGTCACCAAAGCCCTTCAAAGCCTCAGGTTCATCCTCCTGACTTCTCAAACCCAGCCCACCTCCCCAAATGCCAAAATCCTTCCATGAGAATTGACAAGGCGCTCTTCTCCACTTCTTGCTTCCTAGGTTAAGCCCATGGATAAACCTGAAAATCTGTACTGCTCCTGCAGCCTATTGTTATTGTTAGAGTTAGCACTAATTAAGCCAATGGATAAATAGGAAAATCCTTACCACTATCATAATTATATCATCACAATCAATATTTTAATCATTGTTGTCATAACTAGTATTTATAGATTTTTTTTTACTATGAGCCTGGCAGTGTGTTAAGAACTTTACATTTGATCCTCACAGTGAACTGAGGCAAACAGAGGTTAAGTGACTTGTCTAAGGTCTTACAATCGGTAAGTGTTATAAAGGCAGATCTGAACTTTCGTATTCCTGATTTCAGGTCCAGCGGTCCCTGGCTGGACTCTGGTGCTTTGCCGAGAAAACCAGCTGTGAGCCAATTATAACTACGGCAGGCAGTCCTCCTCCTAAATATGGTGAAATTCATCACCAGTAGGTTGGCCATGATGAAATGAATTCTTCTCCCACGGCAAACTATGAAACAATGAAAAATTTTAAAACAGTCCTTAGTCCCAGAAGCCCTTCTATTTCCACAGTGATGGTAATGGAATAGCACTAAGAACACATTTTTTAAACGTTCTACGAAAAGAGAGAGGCAGCGAGGTGGCACAATGGATAGAGAACCAGGTCTGGAGTTGGGAGGACCTGGGTTCAAATCTGACCTCAAATCTGGAGTTGGGAGGACCTTCAAATCTGATACTTCCCGGCTATGTGACAATGGGAAAATCACTTAACTCCTTTACCTAGCCCTTTGCCTTTCTGTCTTCTTAGACAAAGGTAAAAAACAAAAAAGATGAACATTAGCTAGGTATAGGCATTGATCTGTGATATCCCTGATAGAGGGAATACCTGGATGAGGAACACGCTACCACCACCAATTCAGTTTAGCACCCAAACCCTCTAGGCTAGAGAGCTGCCTAGGGCACTGGGGGGCCGGGGGGGTTAGTAACCATAGCCAGTATGTGTCAGGGCTTTGAACCCAAGAATCTGAGGCCAGCTCTCGAGCCACTATGTAGTGTTCAGCTACAGGTACTCTCGATTTGGCATCTTGGTCCAATAACCAATAAATTGGCATGCTGCTGTAAGAACTGAACAGCATAATGCTGAAATTCTCCTTATGAATGTAGGAGGGGTGCAGGCCACCCATCCGTCCCTTTTCAGGTATAATAACAGCAATGTTCTAGGTCCCAGTTGGTCATTTTCAGTCTTGTCTGACTCTTTGTGACCCTTTTGGACTTTTTTTTGGTAAAGCTACTAGAATGGTTTGCCGTTTCCTTCTCTAGACAGATGAGGAAACTGAGGCAAACAGGGTGACTCCTGGCTGAGCACTCTATGCACTTTGCAGCCTTAGACACTTACTAGCTATGTGACTCTGGACAAGTCATTTAACTCTGCCTCAATTTCCTCATCTGTAAAATGAACTAGAGAAGGAAATGGCAAACCACTCCAGTATCTTGGCTAAGAAAACCCTAAATAGAGCCACAAGGAGGCAGTGACGACTGAGACTAGTGAACAACAAATACCTATTCTTTGATCCTGTGATGTCCTTGAGAAGAGAACATAAAAGATGGGACAAAATCTTTCAGAAAATATATTTTGAGAAATGGAAAGCAAAAGTTTAAAAATGACTCAGTAGTCTCACCTAGAATGAAAACTTTCTCTCCGAAGAGAACTAGAAGGCATCAAACATTACAAAACTGAAACTGACTCCAACTTAACAGACAGGAAACTGCTGATTATTATTAACACATAAAGTCATGTAAAAAAAATCAGCTGCCTGGACACAGTCAGCCCATCGATTAGTTAGAGGAAAGGTTTATCAGCATCTAATTAGAAAAGAAGCTAAAGATGAGAAAATATGGCAAACAACTGAAATCTAATCTTCTCAAACAAGCCTTCGACATGGAAGAGTTTGTTGGTTTTTTTTAAGAGAAATAGGAAAATGAAAAGATAATAACCTTGATTAGTACCATTTTCTGAAAGGATTTAACTCAGTTGTCATAAGGAGGAGGCCAAAGAGACCTAGAAACCACCTAGATTGGCAAACCTGTTAACCTCCTGGTCAAGGAGAGAAACAGAGCAGCCAAGAACAAATTAGTTTAGAATGGGCACTCATTTGTAAATCAATACAAAAGAGAATGGCTGAAGATTACAAGTGCCTCATAAAAGGTCCAGAAGCAAGGAAGATGAAAAGAAATCTCCAGGAAGCTTGGCATGAGACTCAACTAAGTCATATGGTCCCATCATCCCAAGAGCATTTCTTCATACACAAAACTGGTAGAAGGGTAACAAGTACAAAATGGCACAGATTTGTCCGTGTTTCAGATTGGATGACCTTTAAGGTTCCTCCCCACTCAACAATACTCATACAATGAACCTATAGGACTGGGATTGTGACTACACCTGATAGGAAATTCCCAGGTAATCGTCTCTTCTCTTCTTTTCTCTTTTCTTCTCCCCACTCTCATTCATTCTAAGGCCAAAGAGCAGTAAGATCCAGGCAATGAGAGTTATGTGACTTGCTCAGGGTCACATAGCTAGGAAGTGTCTGAGGCTAGATTTGCACCCAGGACCTCCTGTCTCTAGGCCTGGCTCTCAAACCACTGAGTCACTAGCTGCCCCCTCCTCTTTTCAACATATCAGAGTTGCTGAGCACTGAGATGTTAAGTGACTTGCCCAGAGTAAAACAGCCCTATGTAGTAGAGGAAGGACCTGAAATTCATCTTCTTGACTTTGAGGCCAGCTCTCTGATCACAACCCCATGCATTTCTATATTGATCTATTCTGAGCAGGGCTTAGTATTGTATAATTAGAATTTGGAACTCCAGAACTCTTTCCCAGCTTCCCATGTTTCTATGTACTAACGTAGGGAGGATATAAGTTTTGTGTAGCTCCATCCTTGCGCTCTTCTCTGAGAGACACGGCTGTGGATGTAGGATGAGGTCAGAGGCAGGAGAATTTTACTCAGTTGTTTTTTACTCAGGTTTTTACTTTTGTTCATTTTATTTCTTCTACTTCAAGTGATTATTAATAAATCTTATACAATATTATACTTGGAGTTATTGGATATTAATTTTAATCTTACTGCACCATGCCTGGCACACAGGAGGAGCATATTAAATGTTTCTTGACTGACTGATCTATTTTCATTATTAATGGCTCCTTGGAACAAGGACAAGAGTCTTATGGGATTAAAGGAATATATATACTTGGAGTTGAAAGGGAACTTTGATGCTACCTAATATGACCCACTCATTTTCAGAAAATTGAAAGCCAGAGTGGTTAGGCAATATATTCAATGATCACAATACAGTTAATAAGGAAGAGAGCAAGAATTTGAATCCAGGTCCTCTGACACCAAACCCAAAACATTTTCCACTGGACCATGATGCCTCTGTGAGACAGTACCAATGGGCTGGGTCTAGAAGGAGTGATCAGATACAACGAATGTGCACAGCTCTTAAGATCAATGCTATCATATTTCCTACTTTACCTCCTAAGATTCAGACAGCCACCAGAAACACCTTTTTCTCTCTATAGGAACCTACTACTGTGGCCACACAGCAACATTTCCTGAGCATCACATAAGAAAGAGCAAAACTACCTTCTAGTCCTTACTTTGCCATTTCTGTCAATATCACCATTGACCATTCTCTCCGTTAAAGAGGGTTTGATATCTGAGTCAGACTTCTCTCTCCACCTCTCCTATGAGCCCTATAGAGCTTTCCTTCAAAATAAAACCCACACTCTTTATCACTAACCTTATCACCCCATGCTTGATAACACTGAAATGACCTCTTCTTTTAAAAAAAAATTATTTATTCCAGAACTTGATGTTCATCAATAATCAAATGCATTTCCTTAGGCAAGAAAATGAAAAAGAGGCTTGCATAGGAAATTATGAATCTTAATATGGACAGCTTGTTTTACTACAAGTCTCTTGACTGCTCTATCTGCTTACAGTCTCCCTATTCCAATACATCTTACGCAATTCCACTAGCACTCTTTTTAAAAGATCAACTGCATTCCTTTAGTGGTAAGCAAGGGCCAGCAAACCAAGTAGATGCCCATCCACTGAGGTGTAGCCAAAAAAATCATGAATGTTTTGAGTATTACTGTACCTGAGAAAAGATGACTAGAAAGAATACAGAGAAGCATAGGAAGCCTTACATGAACTGATTCAAAGTGAAGGAAGCAGAGCTCCTATTAGGACAAAAGCACTTACAGCCATAAACCGGAAAGTAGGTGTCTATAAACTGAGTTAAAGGCTGAACAAATTATGGCACATGACTGTAAGGGAATGCTGTTGGGCTATATGAAACAATGAAAGGGATGGGTTTAGAGAAATCTAAGAAAATATGTATGAATGGATGCAAAGTGAAGTAGGCAGATCTAGGAGAACAATTTATAACAATAACACAATAAAGAACAGTAAAGACAGACTGAAAAACTTAAGAACGCCAATGACCATCTAGGATTCCAAAGAACCTCTCATGGATGAGGCTACCCATCTCCAGGCAAAGTGGAAATGGATTTGGAATTCAAAGTGAGACATATTTTTTTGGATATGGACCATATGGGAATTTGCTTTCCTTAAATGTTATTTATAGATTTACTTTTATTTGTATTTGTTACAAGAATTTTGTTTTTTCTTTTTCTTTTAAGTATGTGTGGGGGTGGGGGTGGGGGCACAAGTTAGAAAAAATAAATGCTTGTTAACTGAAGAATAAGAAAGGAAGTAGAACCAGGAAAATTATGTATAAACAATGATCACAAAGAGGCAAAAGGAAAGAAAAATTGAAGTTGACTACCATGCAATTACAATGACTGCGCTTAGTTCTGAATAAGAGATAGAAGAATTCATCTCCCTCATGTCCTTGCAGAACTGGTGGGCTATGGATATGGAACACACTGTATGTACTATAAGATTTTGTTAATGTGGCATTATTAATTTTATTGGTTAGCACCCACCTCTTTTTTTCTTCTTTGTTGCAAGAGACAACTTCCTGGGTGGTGGAAGGGAAAGGACTACTTTGGGGAAATAGTAATGTGGAAAAAAACTTAAATCAATTTTTAAAAATATTAAAGAGCCAGCTGCATATGTTTCACTCTCTACTCAAAAACCTTCCCTGCTACCCTCAGAACAAAGTCCAGACATTTACTTAGCTTGGTATTTAAGGTATGCCACAATCTGGCTCAAACTTTATTTAATTCCAAAAGGATTTACCAGGGGTTTTACTACATGCAAGAAGCAAGCTGTGAAGGACCAGGAATGTCTTAGGCTCTTTGATTTATACTTTATTCCACTGGCAATGAGATAAGCGAAGGCTTTGGAACCTGGCTATGATGTCATAAAAGAAGGGCATTAATCAACAAGCAGTTATTATGCACCTACTACAAGTAGGGGGATACATAAAACAGATCAGTCCTTGTGCCCTTCAAAAGTTTATATTCTATGAAGAGAGACGACAACACACACACACACACACACACACACACACACACACACACACACACACACACACACACACAGACTGAAGTGGGGAGGCATCAGATGCCAGGTGGGAAATGATGAAAATCTGAACTAGGTATGTAGGACTCCCAGGAGGGCAGGGAATCAAGAAGAGTGTTGGGATTGGACAACTGACTGTTTATGAGGGAAGGACAACAAGGAAGAGTCAGAGATGGCGCCAAAGTTTGGGGAGGGGCTACCTGGTAGGATGATGGGATCCTTCTCAGAAACAGACATTAGAGACAAAGGTTTAGGGGAAGGGGACATGGAGGAAGATGAAGTCAGTTTTTGTACTTATTGGGCTTGAAAAAAACACCAGATTATCAAGGAAGATTAGACAGTTGGGGCTAGAGACACAAATCGGGGTGTCATCTGTGCAGAGGGGATAACTGAAAGTACAGAGGCTTATGAGAGGGAGAAGAAGACAGAGAAGTTAGCAAGACAAGGGAGTGAAGGGGCTCTGACCTGTGGAGACTCTTGCCCCTAGAAAGATCTGATCTTCTGAAGATATGCTCTACCCATTCCTCTTGGGAAGCAACATTGCATGGGATTACAAAACTGAACATTTTAGAACAGAAAGAGGCCTCAGAGGCTATATTGGTCAAACCCCTTATTTCCCAGAGGAGAAAATAGCCAACAACTGAGTTCAGATCCTGCTTCTGCCCTGTAGTGGTTGTGTGAGCCTAGCTTAATTACTCAACCTCTCAATGCCTGAGGCCACTTTCTTTTCTGACCTAGTAATAACTCTTAAGACAAAAGGGCAAAGGCTAGGCAAATAAGGTTAAGTGACTTGCCCAGGGTCACAAAGACACAGCTAGGAAGTATCTGAGGTCAGATTTGCCAGGCAATTTTTTTTTTAACTCTTACCTTCCATCTTAAAATTGATACTGCATATTGGTTCGAAGGTAGAGGAGTGGTAAGAGCTAGACAATGGGGGTTTAAGGGATGTGCCCAGGGTTTGCACAACTAGGAAGTATCTGAGGCCAGATTTGAACCCAAGATCTCCCATCTCTAGGCCTGATGCTCAGTCCACTGAGCTATGTAGTGGCCTCTCCCAGGCAATTCTTAAAATGCTGGCTTGCACTGGTGGACCAAGTTTCCCCACTGGGAATCTCCTACATCAATGAAAAGTCAGGTCTCCTCCTCCACAGAATTCCATCATTTAATGAGCATTTATTGGGCAATTACTGTGTGCCAGCTACTGCGTTTCTACCCCGACTTCAATTACACCCTAACCTTTTAGAATGCCCTAATATAGAACTATAGGCCAGTCTCAAACTCTGAAGCTCTTTGTTTCCTTGTTATAATCTAAGGGACTTGGCCTGGATGACCACCTATCTCGAATACCATCCTTCCTCATCTCCCTCTCCTGGTTTCCTTCAAGTCCTAAAGAAGCTTCTTCCTGGGGCAGCTAGGTGGATAGAACATCAGGCCTACACTAATAGGGAGGTCCTGGGTTCAAATTTGGCCTCAAGACGCTAGCTGTTTGCCCCTGGGCAAGTCACTTAACCCCGTTTGCCTACTCTTTCCCGTTCTTCTGTCTTAGAACTGATACCAAGAGAAAAGGTGAGGGTCTGAAAGAAGAAAAAAAAAAAGAGAAGCCTCTTCCCCATCCTCCTCTCTCTGGCTGCCTTCCTTCTGTTAACTATCTCCCAATTTTTCCTCATTTGTATGAAGTTGTTTGAAGGTTGCTTTTCTCATTAGATCATAAGCTCCTTGAGAGCAGTCTGTATTGCTGGCACTTAGCACAATACCTGGCACACATTCGGAGCTTAATAAATGCATGTTGACTGAATGACTGACTTCTAGGTCTGGGTCTGGAATCCCTCTTCTGGAGCCCCCACAAAGCACTCACTGCTCTGCCTCTGGCGTTTCATCCTTAACACAAGCTACTTCGTATCCCTGATCCCTTCCTGGCTTCATCCCTCCCCACAGTTCCACTCAGTCCCTCCTAAGGCAGAAACATGGAAGAAACACTTTGTTTCTTCATCCGTCTAGCACACTGACCTACATACAGGAAGCTCTCACAAACGTTTGCTGCTGCTGCTGCTGGGGAAAATGATTCACAGAAGCACAGAATTAGAGCTGGAAGGGACCTCAGACAGAGGACCAGGGAATCCCAGCCCTTCATTTTATAAAAGAAGTTAAAAGTGGGCCTTCAGGGGCTAAACCACTAGTTCAGGGATTCAAACAAGGTCCAGAGATATGCTGGGAAATGTTTAACAACAAGCTCTCTGGAAGGGGTGGGGGTGGGGGTGTAGAGGACATCTTCATTATTAACACCTTCTCAGGGCTAGATAATCCAAACAATAATTCAGGCAGAGCAGCTAGGTGGATACTTGGAAGTGATACTTAGTATTGATTCTAAGATAAAAGTTTGGGGTTAAAAAAACAACAAAAACAGCAATTCAAAGCTCTTAGTTGTAGTATTTGTTGACCCTATGCTGAAAATGTAACAACCAGCTCAAGGTAGACCCAGGACAGCCTTGCCTAGGTCCCTTGGATTCTAAATCTAGAACCTATAAAATTGTATAAAATCCTATCTGGCATTTAAAGCCCTTCCCCGCCTGGCCCCTTTCAGGCTTCAACTTTTTAAAAATTCTTCTTTTCTATCTTAGAATCAATATCAGTTCTAAGACAGAAAAATGATAAAGGCTCGGCAACTGGGGTTTAGTGACTTGCCCAGGGTCATACAGCTAGGAAGTGTTGGCGCCAAATTTGAACTCTAGCCACCAGACTCTGAGCCTGGCTTTCAGTCCGCTGTGCTACCTAGCTGCCCCATTTTCAGTCAACTTAAACTTTATTCTCTTCCACGCACTGCATGATTTGGCTATTCTTGACTCTGCATCTTTGCAGCACCTGATACCCATGCCTGGAAGGCTCTCCTTCACCTTAAACTCCTGGTTTCCCTGGCTTCTTTTAAGACTGCTCAAATCAGACAGACAGACAGACAGACAGAGACAGTGTGTGGGTGTGTAAACCACATCTCGTTCTGGTCCTCCAGATTGTCTCTCCTCCCTTTCCCCCAACTTCTAGTCAGTATATTAAGTTTTCTAGGCAGCCAGTATAGAGGGCCAATAGCAGGAAATAAGATTACAAAGGGGAACTGGGAAGTCACGCACAAATTATCCCAGAGATCAATGGGGTATCATTTACAAATTCTATCATATAGTAAACAAAATTCCCATGCTGGCAGTATGTGCTGAACCAGCAGAAGCCATCTGGGCACTGCTGGTCAGGGTTCTGGTCCTGGGATATGTAAATTCTACCCGAGTCCAGACCTCCACAGCTCCAGGCCAGCAGAATGTCAAAAATGTGCTGATAACTTGGGGGAGGAAGAGACTTCCAAGAATTACCCTGACTAAGATGGATGGCAAGGAACTAGACCCAGGTGGCACAGACAGGACTTGGTCTGTGGCCCCCAAAGTCCTGCTCCCCAAGGCCTCTTCCCTGTCCACTGGGTCCATCGCTGCCTGACTTCCTTCACCCCATCTCCTCTCCCAATGCCATCTCCCACTGTATTTCCTTTCACTGCCTGTCTCTGTATTGTCCTGTGTTTTTTGGCACCCCCTGTTCCGACCCCGTGTGTTTAATTAGTCTGATTCCTGCTGCCAATCGTAATTCTTTCCTGGCCAAAGAACTGGTTGTGCCTGCCCCATTTCCTAAATTAATATGAGAGAGGAGGAGGAGGAGGAAAAGGAGAAGAAAGGAGGAGGAGGAAGGGGAAGGGGAAGGGGAAGGGGAAGGGGAAGGAGAAGGAGGAGGAGGAGGAGGAGGAGGAGGAACA
>NC_058133.1:488862185-488872094 GCF_016433145.1 Gracilinanus agilis | reverse complement strand
AGAAGAAGAAGAAGAAGAAGAAGAAGAAGAAGAAGAAGAAGAAGAAGAAGAAGAAGAAGAAGAAAAGAGAGAGAGAGAATGTGTGACTAGTACACAAGCTTAGCCATGGGCCTGGTACACAGAAAGCTGCTGCTTCTTCTTAAACCCTCACCTTCTGTCTTAGAATCACTACTGCACAGTGGTTTTAAGGCAGAAGAGTAGGAAGGGCTGAGCAATAGCAGTTATGGGGCTCGTCCAAATTCACAAAGCCAAGAAGTGTCTGAGACCACATTTGAACCCGGAACCTTCTGTTTCTAGGTCTGGTTCTGCTTTCACTGAGCCACCTAAATGCCCCCCCACAGTAAGTTTTTAATACATGCTTGTTGGCTGATGAATGACTGAGTATCACATATAATAAAACATTATATAACTATATAACATTTTATATATCTATACATACAAAAACATGAATACATAGAAAAGTAGATAAATCTAGAGATAAATAAACATAGATAACGACCTATAGAAACTCTAGACACACAGGGATGGCACACTGTGTCACAGACTGGGCGGTGACAGGGTCCAGGGGCTCAGAGAGAGGAGTCTGGGTTTCTGTTTGTTTTGGTCCAGACCCATCATTTCATTAGCGCAAGCCATTCCCAGGAAAGCCATTTCCCCAGCTGAGTCCTGGTGTCAGAGAGCTGCCCAGATAAAGCTAAGCGAGGGAGGCAAAAAGAGCCCAGACAAATACCATATTGCCAAGCAGCCCAAGCCAAGCACCCAGGAGAACCAGCAGCTGAGGACGGGGAGATATTCAAGGAGAGGAATAGCAACCGATGAGTAAATATTTACCGAGAGGCCAGCTCCTGCCTAGAGCGATAGTTTACAGACTCCAGATCTCAGGGTAGTCAGAACAGCCCTTTGGCTGGCACCTGCTAAAACAGGAGGACAGCCAAGGTGGTTCAGAAGCCTCTCTGTAGGAGGGCCCCCCAGCCTTCACCCAGTTGGAAAAGTCTCAGCTACACTGAGTCTGTTTCCACCCAAACTGCTCAAAATGGCAGACTGTGACCAGAGCTGTGACTTTGCTGGTACAAGGGAGGAGGAATGCCCCCCTTTCTTACTCAAGCAGGTTGGCACCTTCTAGTCTTGAGAGGGTGCCAGAGAGGGGTGCAAGCGGTCAAATGAGTTGCTAGAATCACACAGGCAATGCTCCTCAGAGGAAGGACCTGAATCCAGGTCTCCTGAGCTCTAAGCCCACCTCTCTCTACCCCTTACACCCAGTGGTGTTTTCCCAACCCCTCTTCATTTAGGCCCTGCCCTTGAAATTCTTTCCTATTTCTCCTGTAAATAGCTTCTTTGTCGATATCTGTTGGCATGCTGTCTCCCCCATTAGACCGCAAGCTCCTTGAGAGGAAGGGACTGTCTTTTGCCGCTTATGTATCCTCAGCACTTAGCACAGTGCCTGGCACAAGAGTGGCAAATTCAGTGTTTACTCACAGATCTGTCTCCATTTAATCGTTGGAAAACCCTTGGGGGTTAGCAAAGACGCCTAAGGTGTGTCTATGCTGAAAATGATTTAGTGGCGAGGTAAGCAGCAAATAGTTTTAGAATACGATGAATAGAGGAGCAGGTAGGTGGCTCAGTGTTTGATAGCCAGGCCTAGTTCAAATCTGCCCTCAGAGATTCTTCCTAGCTGTGTGACCCTGGGCAAGTCACTTAACTTCAACTGCCTAGCCCTCAACATACTCCTACCTTAGAACTGATTCTCAAAATTGATTCTAAGACAGGTGAGGGTTAAAAAAAAAAAAAGAATATCCTGAGTAGGATATTAAATTACTTGGGCGGGGTGGGAGGGGGGAGGCAGTTCATAGTATTTTTTTCCTGCAAACACTGGAAAGTCCTTCACTACCCCATGCTATCCCATGCTGGGGAGTAATATCTGATATTTATGAGGCGACTGAGTGAGTGGTGCAGTAGATAGAGCACTCACTGGTCTTCGAGTCAGGAAGACCAGAGTTCAGATATTACCTCAGACACTTTCTGGCTAAGTGACTGTCATTTCATTTTAACTTCTGTTTCTCTATTTGTAAAGCGGACATAATAATCAGATCATCGGAATAATAAAATGAGGGATAATAAGAGCATTTACTCTTCCCAGGGCTGTTGTGAGGACACGAAAAATACAAGATAATGTTGGCAAAACTTCGAGTATTGTACACATGCTTCCTCTCAGGGCTTTCAAGTCTACAAAGTACTTCATATAAATTATCTCATTTGCACCTGAGATAGTTACTCCCATTTTACAGATGAGGAAGCGGACTCAGAAGTCAAAGCATCAGATATTTGAGAGTTGGGAGGAGTCCATTCTCTTGTTTTACAGATGAGAAGCCTGGAACCCAGATATTGGAGGCTGCCTCCACCTGAGGCTAACTTTTGAAGGGTCACACATTTTCCAAGTGTCCGAGGAAAATGTGACTCCAGTGGGGATGCGTTGCAGATGTCTGGGTGGGGGAAGTGGATGAGGCAGGGGCTCAACTCCCTTCCAACTCTCAAATTTGGTCATGTTTTCTGGCTTGGGGTTTTCTACTTTATTGGCTGTGACTCAACGGCCTTTATGACAGCTGACTGTCTGTACTATGTCCAAGCTGGCAGAATGTTTTACAGATCTCATCTGAGTCCTTGGAGGGAGGTGCTTCAGATTGCCTCCATTCTACAGAGGAGCAAACAGAGTCTCAAAGACGTTAAATGACTAGCCCAGGGACACATGGTAAGGGATATAGAATCCTATGACAACTGGTTATCTGGTGTAAATGGAAGAGAAATAGGGTGTGAACTCTTGTGTGTGTGTTTCTCTCTGTCTGTCTGTCTCTCTCCCCCATCCCCCAATCTTCCACTAGTGCAAACAAAGACATCCCAAATGTCTATAAAAAAAAGGAGGCTCTACAATTTTATTGGGGACCCAGACAGCTATTGCTCCATCTAGACAACTGGCAAACCCAGCTGCTCCCCTGGCCTTTCAAATGGACACGTCTTATATGGAATATGGAGGAGTCCTTAATCTTCTCCCCCCAACACCCAGCCTATAAACAACTAGCCCAAGGACTAACAAAAAAGCAAACAAAAACAAAAACCAGCCTAGCCCAGAGCTAGGCAGTTCCAGGAAATGAACATGGCTGTTCTGCCATGGGCTTCACAGACTGTGTTCCTTTGAGTATTCACAGAGCTTGGGAGGCTTTGGAGGGTAGAAAGGGTGGGGAAATCATCTGAAACAAGCATAAGGCTGTCTACAGAACCAGCCATCTACCAAGCAGCCACTGGCCCTGACCCTGAGCTTCAACCTTTAGCTCCTAGGGGGATCCCACCAATAAAAAAAAAATACTTATAGAAAAGACAGTCCTTGTAAAGTGTGGAATGACAGAAGGACCACAAGATGTAGAGTGGAGAAGACCTGAATTCTCTGACCTTGAGCAAGACTCCCTGGGCTCAGTTCCCTCATCTGTAAAAGGATGGAGTTGGGCTAGATTGCCTCTGAGATCTCTCCTAGATCCAGCTCACAGATTCTATGACTCGTCTCCATTGAAAAGAAAACTGAGTTTGTACCTTTGCCTTGTGCCTCCTAAGCAGCTCCTACAACTCACTTGGAGCTCCTTACTTGGAGACAGGCTTGCTCTGGGGGAGCAAGACAATGGTGGGCACAGACAGCAGGGTCTGTCTAAGGCAAGGTTGGCAGTTGCAAGCTTCACCCTAAAACCTCTACAAACTAGAAGCTAGGTCAGGGTCGAGTCCCTAAAGCCACCTACAGCACCTTCCATCTTTCTCCCTGCTCTACCTGAGTCAACCAGTCCAGCGGATTTATTAAGTCTCTATTATGGGCCAGGCACTGTGCAATCCCAACCCCAAATTAGGGATATTTCACCGAACCTAGTGAGGCCACTCAATAATCGGGGCTCAGTAAATTACTCTAAAGCGCCCAGGCACAGACTCCTTTCCCTCCCAAAGGATTTTCTTGGGGCAAACCCATTCATAGGATGAGAGGATCTGAGACCTAGAGCTAGAAAGGACTCCAGAGGCCATCTAGTCCAACTTCCTTATTCCACAGATCAGGAAACTGAGGCCCAGAAACATTATGTGACTTAAGATCATAGGTGTACGTGTTTGATGGGGACCTCAGAAGCTGCTTTGATCAAACCTCTCATTTTACAGAGGAGAATCTTGAGGCTCTGAGGCATTAAGTTACTTGTCCAAAGGCACAAAATTAATATCAGTGACTGGAATCTAACCTAGGTCTTATGCCTTCCAACTAGAACTCTACCCATATCACCAAGCAAGTATGCTGCCTTGTTTTACATTCCTCCCTCAGCTAATGGATACAGGTCCTCTCTTTCTCTCTCTCTCTCTCTCTCTCTCTCTCTCTCTCACACACACACACACACACACACACACACACACACACACACACCCCACAGTTTGTTTGTGCCTAATTGTTTGCATGTTTTCTCTCCTATTAAGACTGTGAGCTCTCAGGCATCGATTTCCTCCCCCTTCTCTTGTAGCCCAGCCTTTAGCATGATGCCTGGCACACAGTAGGCTCTTAGAATGGGGAAGAGGGATGAATGTCTAACTCTAAGGTCCATTGGAGCGGAACTTAACCTTTCCTCAATCTAGGAGTTTTATGGAATTCAAAGGCTAAACAGAGGGCTTGGCACCAAGCCAAACGCGTGGCACAACGTCCCTGAGCTGCTCTAAGCTTCTCAAAAACAACACTAAGGAAGAGACAGGCAGGGTGGTCGCTCCTGGCCAGAAGCCAGCCGGGACTGTTGGCTCACTCCCTCTTCCTCTACAAGGCTTTTGTGCTAAAAGCTCCAGGAAGGGAAAAGGTCAGACAGGCCTCTCTCTCCATCCCTCCAAGAGTTGGCTTTTCAGGAGGCACCCAGTTGGCTACCACGTTCCACCCCCTCTCATCCCCCCACCCTGTCCCCGACCTGATGCTACTGTCACTCCAGCCTGGCACAGACATGGCCAGCATCATCCTGGGGGCTGAGCCAACAGCCAGGCACAGCCCTAACACAGCTGACACTTCTTGTACCCCCCCCCAGAAGAGGGTGGGGTAACAGCCCAATATTTCCCAGCCCCCTCCCCTAGAACACCTGCCTCAGCTGCCCTAATCACCTTCCAGTTACTTCCTCTGGCACAAGCCTCAAATGATGGAGTGGGACAGCTGTAAGAGCTGCAGTCAGAGCCGAGCTTCATCTGCTGGCCCTGACAGATGATCTCATCAGGGTGATAAGAACCTGACAGCAGCGTCCCCAGCCCTGCACCTGCCCTAACTCCTGATTCTCTGGATCTAGTCTGATACCTCGCTTTGGCCGGAACGCCACGACAGACAAGCCAACCACAGAGGCGGTGGCCTTGCAGTGAGGGCAATGGCAGTTCCTCTCTCCCAAACCTGCAACCTGGATGAAGCTCACCCAAATTCTGCCAGTGTGGCCAGCCCTGAGGACTTTCTCCACAGCCTAGCAGACCTGCGTCACCGCTCCCATCCAAGAAATAGGGAAGAGACCCCTAAAACAACCCACGTGATCCTCTCCCTTCTTCAAGATAGGAAAGGAGATGGACAGCAGCTGGCACCAAAGTCCTAGAACTCTTAGCCAGAGGAGGGAGGACTGGATCAAGTAGGATGAAAATAGAATAAAGATACGCTTTTTTTTTTTTCTTTTAAACTCTTACCTTCTACCTTAGAATCAATAGCTTCCAAAGTAGTAGAGCAGTAAGGGCTAGGCAATGGGGTTAAGTGACTTGCTCAGGGTCACACTGCTAGAAAGTATCCGAGGCCAGATTTGAAACCAGAACCTCCCATCTCTAGGCTTGGCCCTCCATCCATTGAGCCACCCAGCTGCCCCTAGATATACTTGTAGGAAAACAAAAGAAATCTGTAACAAATTGGGGGCAGGGGTTGTCTGCATTTACAAACTGATTTTTCGGGAAATGCATACCTTTGGAAAAGATGCCTAATCTCCACCTGCCTTCTTTAATCCGTCCTCCACACAGCTGCCAAAATGATACTCCTGAAGGAAGTTCATGTCTGACCAGGTCATTCCTCTTCCCAAGAAGCCCTGCTGGCTCTCCTGCTCCTCAGATAAAGCCCTTCGGGAGCTGGTCTGCGGTCCACTCTTAGGCCTTCATACCCATCATTTGCCTTTAACCCATTCTCTGTTCTAACCGAATTAGCCCGTCTGCGGCTGTTCATGCAGGATGTTCCATTGCCCATTATTATTGGGTTCTGCACTGGCCTGGAATGTACCCCCTCCTCCTCTCTGCTGCTCAGAATCCCTGATGGCCTCCAAAAGTCAACTGAAAGGCCACCTTCTATATGAGGTCTTCCATGATGGTCCCAGCTGCTCGCCACCCCCCCCCCCATGACAAAATAAATGACCCTCTTCTGCCCTGGTACAGTTTTATATATATTTTTAAGAGGCAGCAAAGTAAAGTGAGTCAGCCTTGGAGTGAGGAACACCTTGATTCAAGTGTTCCCTCTGCCCCTGGACTTCCATGGCCTCTTTTCCTCATCCATAAAATAAGGAGGTTGGCCTGGATGGCCTCTGAGGTCCCTCCTAGTTCTACATGTGTGATCTTTTGTAAATACAATTGCTTTGAAAAGTGGAAGGCCCCATACAGATAGGAGGGCCTGTTATTTTAGTTTACATATAATTAATGTGGGCAGGGAGCCTCCTGAGAGGGAAGGTGGTGGAGGGTGCAGGGCTGAGGGGCAAGGAGCCGCTGCCAACTGTTCATCAGCCAGAAACAGACAGACAGACAGACGTAAGGCTTTGTGGCCATCACATCACAAGGGTTGGGGAGAAAATGGGAGGATTTATACAACTTTCATTTCAACAAAGCTTCTCAGGAAGACATTAAAAGACCTAAAACAAGTTTCGCCCTCATCTGCTGTCTGCCCAGAGCTCTGCAGTTTACAAAACATTTCCCTGAGGCCAGCTCCGTGAGGCAGGTTACTGTCCCTGATTAACAAGTGGGGCACCAGGAGCTCAGAGACATCCAGCACTTGGGTCCTCTCTACCACCTCTCTCGCTCTGAGAGCCAAAGGTCCTGGGGCGAGCTGGGTCTGAACCCTGGTCTTCTAATGCTAATAAAGTCGAGGGTCTTTTAAAGTTATAGGAGGGGCAGCACATAGGGGCATAATGGACAGAGCACCAGGCTTGGAGATGGAAGACCTGGGTTCAAATCTGGCCTCAGACACTTCCCAGCTATGTGATCTTGGACGAGTCACTTAACCCCAACTGCCTAGCCCTTGCTCTCCTGTCTTAGAATTGTTACTAAGACAGAAAATAAGGGTTTAAAAATAATAATAATAATAATAATAACTGCCTAACCTTTGCCCTTCTGTCTTAGAATTGTTACTAAGACAGAAAGTAAGGGTTTAGAAATAATAATAATAAAGTCATAGAGAAAGGGGAAGAATTGCCTCTGGACTCCAGCTGGATACAGACAACAAAGTCTATGGATGCAAGACTGACTCAAGGCTCTCCTTAGCTCAGGAATCCTTCCCTCTGTGTGGGTCCTGGATCCTGCGAGCAGTCTGGGGAAACCTACGGACCCCTCCTCACAATAAGGTTTATAAATAATCGAAGGAAAGGCTAAATTTCAGCTCGAGATGAGTGAAAATGAAGATGCCTTTCCATGCCACCCCCAAGCCCACAGACCCCTGCCATCTATCCATGGAGCCCGGGTTAAGACAGCAAGCCTTAGCAAGAGAGATACCCAGTGCTCTAGACAAGCAACCCCACCTCTGCCCCATCTCTTGCTTCCACTGAAGATATAAAACTGTGGAAAACATGAAACAACATTCTCTAGTGGGCAGCTGCTCATAGGCTCCTGGGTCTAAAGGGGCCATCCGGTGTAGCCTCCTTATTTCATTCACAAGGAAATTGAGGCCAAAGTCCCACAGATAGCAAGTGGCAGGGCTGTGATCAGTGCCAGGGTTCAGAGTCCCTTCAGGCCAATCCCCTCATTTCAGAGTGAGATCACTGAGGCCCACGGGGATTAAGGGAATTCACAGGAACAGAGATTTAGAACTGGAGAGGACCTTGGAGGCTGCCTTGTTCAACCCCTTCATTTTACAGATAAGGACACCGAGGGCCCAGGAGATGAAATTAAATTACTCAAGGTTGCACATGCAGGGAACACACCAGAGGTGGGATTTGAACCTGGACCCTCTGACTCACACCAGCCAGGGCTCCCCACAACACAGCACACAACTAGCCAGTTTTAGACTCAGAAGAAATCCCAAATCCTCCAAAGCTTGGAGGTAGTTATGAATCGTCACTAACCAGGATGTTGGAGACAGAATGGGTACTAAGGGCCAGGGGGG
Organism: Gracilinanus agilis; assembly: GCF_016433145.1. NCBI lineage: Eukaryota > Metazoa > Chordata > Mammalia > Didelphimorphia > Didelphidae > Gracilinanus > Gracilinanus agilis. Next base: position 488,863,729 of record NC_058133.1, on the reverse strand, counting down.
TTCCCCTGAGGGAACCCGAGATGCATTAGATGACATCTAGGTCCTATGTGTACCTTCTTCCACTCAGGACAGTCCCTCGTTCCCCCAAAGGACTAGGACCCACCAAATGAAAGGCAATGCGGTGTCCTACTGCCCTTGGATCAGGAAGGTTTGGGTTCAAATCTCTCCTCAAACACTTACTACTTGAGTCGCACAATTTCTCAAGACTTCAATTTCCTTAAAAATGATTGGGTTGGATCTGATTATCTCTAAGTTTTGTTCTTGCTTTCCATGAAAGCCATGATTCTATAAACTATGAGCTCATGGAGAGATTTAGGAACATTTGTCCAGGGAGCCTAGCCTCAGTTTTTCACAGTAAAGTCTTCTCAAACATTAGGTGGAGGGCTACGGCCCCTGCCACCCATCAGGCACTCGCGGTATGGTCACTCCTTGTGTGTGTGTGTGAGGGGTGAGAGGGAAGGAAGGGAGGGAGGGAGAGTTGGGCCACAAGTGCCATCAGCATGAGGCGCCAGCCTTCTCCTGCAGCACAGATGCAAAGTAGGCTTGTGTGCTCCTAACTGGCCCTTAGAGAGGGGAAGGAGTGGAAAGGAGCCAGGGACAGGGAGGCAAAGGGGGGCATTTTCAAATTTCATCTCTGATGCTGCCTCTAGGACCTTGAGTAGGCCAGACTTCTCTGGGCCTCAGTTTCCACATCTGTAAAGCTCTGAATTCCTAATCCTATTAGCCTATGACTCCCTGCCTAGAGAACCTGGGTCACCCTATACATAGCATCAACATCTTAATGTCTTATATATAGTTTTAGAATGTATTCATGCAGAGGAAATATTTGAAGTCAAAGAGGGTCTGGGTTCAAATTCTAGTTTGCCTAAATTCCCTGGTCCTCAGTTTCTTTATTTGCAAAAAGAAAGTTTCAGACTAGATGATTTCTAAGATTTCTTCCAATTCTAATTCTATTATATTTTATCTCATCAGATTTTTTTTTTTCCCATCTTAGGTCAAGGGTTAGGCAACGGGAGCCAAGTGACTTGCCCAGGGCCACCCAGCTAGGAAGTATCTGAGGCCAGATGTAAACCCAGAAGCTCCCGTCTCTCGGCACTGAGCCACCTAGCTGCTCCCTAACTTATGAGATCTTCATGCATGCATGCACGAGCTCACACAAACACAACAATGACAAGCACCCTTGTGGGGGAAGGGAAGGTAAGGGAGATTGCAAAAATGCCCATTTGACAAAGGAGGAAAGTCGGCCCAGGATCGCAAGCCAGTTTCGTAAAGTTTGCTCGTCCTAACTGTATGGAAGGGCAAACCGAGGCCCCTGGGGAGGGTCTTGTGCAAGATTCTGCAGCGAATTCTGCAAGGACGATGGATGAGAGAGGTGAGACCAGAAGCCACATCCCCGCGAGAGCTCCGAGCCCTACCCCATAAGGAGGCACCTTCCTGGGCAGATCCAAGTCCCTACATGCGGGCATTCTCTTTCGGGCTGCCTGGCTTTTCCGCCTGTGGGCTCCCTGCCATCACTTAGTCACCGACTTCCCTCCCACCCACCC